>NC_081136.1:35999644-36137144 GCF_958295425.1 Solea solea
TGGTAAGCCATCTGGTAATTGCTAGGTGTGTTGTGTCGCAGCAGGAGCGGGAACCTTATCACATAATTTAAAAAAAAAAAAAACATTTTGACCTTGAAAAGTCAGATTTTTCTGCACTAATTTTTTTGGAACGATTACTTAAATATGTAAAATGCTGATTTTCTAATGCACTGTAGTCAATTAATACTAATATTTTTCATTCACATTTTGACAAAGGTTAAACAATTTTCTTATAGTTGTGCAGTTTAGAAGACTACACGTTGTTTGTGGTGTTCCTCAGGGGTCGACACTGGAGCCGCTCAATTTTGTCGCTCTCAGTTTATGCTGATGTGTGTTCTTCTTTAGTCTCACTTTTAAATACATTATTTTTTACGCTATTTAGTTTATCGTGTTGTATCTATTTCTCTTATCTCTTACAGTGAATTGCACAAAGTCATTTGAGTTCTGTTTTTATTCTTATTTTTATGTAAAAATCAAAAGTAAAATGTGTTTTAGTGTGTCTTTTTTTTTACTCTTATTTTTCATGTTTATGTTTCAGTGTTATGAAATCATGATGTCAACACACTCATGTGTTTGAGTGAAAGAGTGAAACATTCCTTTGTGCTGATTTCTCTTTTCCTGCTTCCTGTGTTTTTATTGTTTACATCAGCTGATTAAAGTCATTAACTGCTGTTTCACATTAACTCCACTGTAACTGGAACTCGAGCAGCAGGAGCTTGCACTCTTTATATCTTTTTTTTTTAGCTTTAGCTTATTTTATGGGTTTTATTTTTAGATATTTTTGGTTTATTTCAGTTTTTCCACCGTGTGAATGTCGAGCCACTGTTTTATTTCCTGCTGTGTCGCCTTGGAAACAGAGCCTGATAAGATCCAGATAGACTCAGTGGTCTGGCGTGGTGCTTGTGAGTCCACAGCTGATGACGAGCGTCTGCTCGGTGTCTCCGTGGAGACGGAAGTGTCTCGGGAGGGACGTCGTTAAAAGATTTCACCTCAAACTTTTCTCCTTCATTATCTCCACAGGCGTCTGGTGTCGTCATGATCGGCGTCGGCTTTTCCTCCATCGACGGCAACGTACCAGTCGCTGAGGTAACTCTGCCCCCTACTGGTCTGATCTTTACTCACTGCTCTCCTTTTTCCTCCAAAGACAAGAATGTGACATCACATTTTTAAAGGAATAGTTCAGGTTTTTTGTGTTAATTTTGACTGCAAATTTTGTCTCTGTCTCTTTTTCTCTCTGTCTGTCTTTTTCTCGTTGTCTCTTTTTCTCTCTGTCTCCCTGTCTCTCTGTCTGTCTCTCAGTTGTTTGACCAGTTGTCCAGCAGCGACGGTTTACTCGTCCTGCAGGCGTTTGGTCCAATCACGGTGATTTTGTCGCTTGTGGGCGTCTGCGCCGCGGCTTTGGACCTGAAACCTCTGCTGCTGGTGGTGAGACACAAACACACACACACACACACACAGGCATGCACACAGATACACACAGTGAACCTGTGGTTGTGTGTCCTTCAGTTCTCTGCTCTGATCTTCGTGGAGTTCGTGGCTCTCATGGTCGTGGCGTCTCCACTGGTCCAGGTCCAGGCTCAGGTAAACGTCTCTGTGTTTCTGATTATCAGAATGAACTGGGTTTTATTAAAAAGTTGATGCTTTAGGATAAACGATAAAGGTTCACTGTGGCGTGTTGTCGTGTAGATGGACAGTGCGGTGGACGAGGTCTTCCTGAACGTCACTCCTCTTCATAAAGCAGATCTTTACATCCAGACAGAACTGAACAAACTCCAAACTTCAGTTGAGTCGTTTCATTGTTTCATCTTTAAACTTTTGTCCGGTGTTATTTATTTATTTATGTATTAATGCCACTTTACTCAGTGGAAGCAGTGGAACAGTTTACAAAAGCGAGAAATAGTATCACAGTTACTAAGTAAAGAAGTCCTGACTGATGTTTTTTTCTTCCATTAAGATGATGTTAGCAAGAGGGACGGCAAATTCAAAATGGCCAACTTCCTGTAGTGTTGAGGCCATGGTCCCAATAGACTTTTTTGTTCATCCTGGTCTGTGACATGTTACCACCAAGTTGCATGAAATTTGGTGCAACATAGTTTTGGCTTTGTCCTACCGGGTTTCACCTTTGGAGGCACTACTGAGCCATTTTCAACCACGTTTACATATTTCCCTTATTTTATAAAATTTTTCTCCAGTTCTGATTTGCGTGCCAATTTTCGCCATTTTTGCCTACGTTGAGTACCTCATAAATGCGATAAAAAAGAAAAAGAATTCCAGGAACACCCAAATTATTACCCTTTCTGAAACATGATCAATTGATGTGAAACGATCAACGTTTCACATCAAAGATCGCAGATCAGAGTCTTTGTTCGACTTATCTGTGGCTAAACTTTACGTCTGACAAGAAACTGAGAATTGTTTTTACAAATAAATCGGATTATTACGTAAAATCCTTGAAGATTAAAATGAGTGTAAAAAATAATGTCAATTTTTTTTTAAAAACATAGTCACATGTTTCTGTGTCTCAGGACTCTTGTTGTGGTCTGAGGAGTTTTGAAGACTGGGACAATCAACTTCCTGTTTCCTGCGTCTGCGCAACACCAACACCACCTGTGACCTCTGACCTCCAGCCGAGGTCAGAAAAACCCTTAAAAAGTCCTGGAGTTTAACATTTTTTGAGGTTTCTGAATTTCCCGATTTGTCAAAATCATGTTTTCTTGGTGCAATTTCTAAATTAGATTCACAGTTTCTGTGACTCGTGAAGACTCTTAAAGTTTCAGGAGAGAAATTTATTTTAAAAAATCTCAGATTTTTTTAAAACTCCAATATCAGAAAGATTTTTCTTTTGGATCTTCAGATCTTCCAGAACAATCTGTCTTTGTATTTCTACTCGACGTTGAAAATCCTCTGTTTTTTTCAGATTTTAGGTGAATTTTACAAATGTGAAAATTCCAAATAGTTAAAAAAAATGTTTTTAAACACATTGAATTACTCAAACATGTTTTTTTTTGAAAAATAAAAAAATTTGAATCTTGTTTTAAATTAAAAAAAAAACTTCCTCTTACAAAAATATAAAATTAAAATTTTGTTTTGACTTTGTGTCTCAGATCTGATTATGGAGACTCTGAAAATCTCTGTGTGATGGTCGGCAGTGACCTTTACCCTCTGACCTCACAGGTCACAGAGAAGTTATGGGTTCACTCCAAGGTAAAGTTTCTGGAATTTTTCGGGATTTTTTTCCCGAATTGTCATCAGTGTGACTTACGTTTTTTGTGTGTCTTTTTTGTGTGTGTGTGTGTGTGTGTGTGTCAGCCCTGTGGTCCGATCCTGAAGAGTTACCTGAGTTTCCCGATCAAACTGAGGATCGGAATCATCTCGGCCTTTGCCACCATCGCGGTAAAAGTTGCCAAATCCTTTTCCTCGTGAATTATTTTTTTAAAATTTGATTAAATTAAATTTTTTTTTTAAATGTCGAGTTAAATCATGACGAAAAAATATTCCGTGTCAGCCGCTGAAGACGAACACGAGTTAGAAACTAGTGTTAGAGTTAAAATGAAAAATATTCAGATTAAAAATTCTACACACATATTTTTTTTAAAGTCTTTATTTTTTATTTAGTATAACTTACTACTGTACAACCTGTACTTTATAAAATAATTGGATTGATATTTGAAATTATATCTATTGCAATTTTTAGTCTATTTCTGAGGAGTTTGTGAAAATGTGTAATTGTATAGTTCATTTGTTTACAAGTAAAGATTTTTTTAAAAAGTGAAAGTTTGGTTATTAATGATTTGAGTTTGTGGAACATATTTTTGAACCTTTTAATATTATTCTATGTATAATTATCACACATGCACATGATTATTTCTTGATTAGGACGTTAAATGATAGTTATTTACTGGACAGAAAAATTACTTTCAGTGGTTGAATGTTTCAAATAAATAACAATAACATGACATTTTAATGACATATTTGTTAAACTCTGTATTTCTTATATTTATATTGAAATGACTGAAAACGTGCTGTAATTCCCCTTGTGTCCTGCAGATGGCAGCCATCGCTCTGTGTCTGACTCTGGGTCTGGAGGAACACTGGAAGACGCCTCCGGTGGAAATGACGGTCGACGACTTCAACAGAGTGAAATATCAACCCAAGCCCTCCCTCACCTGACCCCTGACCCCTGACCCCTCCTCCCTGCACTGAGGATCGCAATAAGTATTTAGTAAAAACGCAACGTCAAGTTTGTTTGGAAAGTGTATGTGTGTGTGTGTGTGTGTGTGTGTGTGTGTGTGTGTGCCTCGTCAGGATTATCTGACCTCGTCAGGACCAGTAGTCCTCATGGAGACTAAACCTGGTCCTAACATTGAGGCAGAACCTCATTTCTTAGTTAGTTCGTTTGACAGATGAACTCCTTAGGGCGAGGTTTAGGTTAGCTTACCTAAGAGTTAGTATGTGTAAGGTTAAGTTTGATTTAGGTTTGAGTTAGCTAAGATGCAAGTTAGCTGTTGGCTTGGGTTAGGTTTAGCTTAGCTTAGATGAGAGTTAGCTTAGGTTTAGGTTAGCTTAACTCTTATGTTAACCTAATTAAACCTACATTTGTTTTAGGTTCAAGTTAGCTAAGATGCAAGTTAGCTTACATAGAGTTAGCTTGGGTTAGGTTTAGTTTAGCTTTGCTTAGATGAGTTAGCTGAGCAAAGGTTATATTTTTGTTAGCTTAGAATATAGCTAGCTAAACTAGGGCTATAGTTATGTTAGTTTAGTTGAGTTATCTTAGTTTGAGTTGAGTTATCTTAGGTTTAGCCTCGATGAGAGTTTAGGTAAAGTTAATTTTAGGTAAGACAACAGTGAGCAAAGGAAAGGTTAGGTTAATAAGTTATGGTTAGTAAAGTGTGTGTGTGTGAGAGATAACAGGATATTTCAAACATGTATAAACTCATAACATCACTGTAAATGAAAAAAAAGAAAAAGAGTTTAATTTCTGAACTTCCTGTCGTCATAGTAACACACAGCTCTGTGTGTGTGTGTGTGTGTGTGTGTGGGTGTATGTGTGGTCTTTGGCCACATGGTGGCAGCAGTGTGCAGCACTAACAGTGTGAACAGCATCAGAGAGAAAAACTCTGTGCATCTGTATTTATCTGTATTCTGAACCACACTTTTACACTCAGTGGTCACTTTATTAGGAACACCAACACAACAGGAAGTCTCCTGTTCTACCACGCCACAGCTAGAGGTCACTGTTTCACCGGTTATCTGACGACTTCTGCTTCTCTGCATAATATTATTCAGATTATAATATTTATTATTTTAAATGTTTACATGTGACAGAATGTAATCTGATTACAACTCACGTCTATGTTTCACCCACTGCTGTGAAAACAAATAACATCAGTAGTCTGGTTAGGCTTAGGTTAACTCACATTAGAGTTAACCTAAGCCTCAATCTTATCTAAGATAACGTAACTCTGAGATAAATTTACCTAAACTAGGCTAACTCTCATCAAAGCTAAGCTAAAGGCAAGTTTAGGTTTGTCTTAGCTTTGATCAGATTTGATTTAGGTTTAGTTTAGCTTACATAAGCTTTAGTACATGTAAGCTTTAGTACAATGTTGGGTTAGTTTACAGCGTAGGTTGGGTGAGGTTTAAGTTAGCTATGACTTCATGAAGAACAACAACAACACACAACAGTTACAGAATATAATCTGAATACAACTCGTGTCTATGAAAACAACTGAGGTCAGAAGTTATTTTAGGTTTCGGTTATCTTACATTAGAGTTAGGTTTAGGTTAACTCACGTAAGAGTTAACTTAGGTTATCTTTAGATTAGCTTCCATAAGAGTTAACCTAGGTTAGGTTTAAGTTAGCTAAGAGTTTATTAGGAACACACAATAATTACAAAATATAATCTGATTATAATTCACGTCTATGTTGCTGTGAAAACAACTGAGATCAGTCATCAGATTTTAGAAGATACACTGATTGATTGATTGATTGATATTAAGAGTCTAAAGTTTGTGTCTTGTTGTAAATATAACATTTATTTTTTTCAAAAATTCCAGGAGACAAAACTTTTTCTTATTCTTCAATTATTTGCCCAGTTTTTTTTTGTGTGAAACATTAAATAATCGAAACACGTGACTTTGACTTTGAACATTTATTTAAATATAGTCTGGAGACAGGAATAAACAGATGTTTTTAAATTAGAAAACAAAATCTGTGACGGTCAGATTATAACATAAAATCTAAGGAAAGAGAAGACTTTCACTCATGTTTGTTTCTTTATTGTGAGTCATTTACAGCCTGTGGTTGTTGTTGTGATTGTTGTTGTCGTCGTTGTTCACAGTGAACCAAATGGAACTTTCACTCGTCAGGAAACCGTGGACTTTACCTCAGTGTGTTTGAGTCTCTCAGACTCTGAAGACACAAAGGTCAGAAGATTTCCTGTGGGGGCGGAGACAGTGACACACACACACACACACACACACACACAAAGGAAAAGAGTTTAATTTATTTGTACTTCATTCAAGCAAGTATGTAAATATGTTTTATTGGTTCATGAGAAGCTGAAGCTAAATGTTTATAGTTATATAAATAAGTAAGTAAATAAATAAAGTAAATTAGTATATAAATAAGTTATAAGTAAATGTCAACAAGAAAAGACAAAAAAAACATGTTCATGTTCAAACACGTTGAATTCTTTTGAACCACAGGACAAGTGTCTTCATGGTTCATGCGTTTTCTTTCATGTGAAGAGTTTTCATTTACAGAAAAATGAAAGTGAAAAAAGAATCGATTCCTTAGAATCTCTTACATTTGCTGGTAATAGAAAGTGCAAAACCAGATTATTTTCTTTTTAGGCTCAATAAGGACACTTTTTTTCCTACTCCCTTTTAAGTCAATTTGTTCACAACTTACTGAAACAAACTTTAATTAAAATGAAACAATCAGAGATTATGCAACAGTCTTTAAGGTCAACTTTGTGTCCGACGACGCGTTCAGGGTCACGCTCTCGTGTCACGTACGAAGTTTCGAGGCTAATGCCAAAGTCGTAGGGCACTTCCTGTTTTGTGACGACGCGTGATTCCTTTTGATTCCGCCAAACCTCTTGACAACTTTTCACCTTTGATGCATCTCGTACAAATTGTCGTGTTTTTTAAAAAAATTGTCGCTCGGGCGAGTTCGTTCATTTACGTCAGGCGCAAATTGCCAAAGATGGATGCCGAAATTCATAATGGCCGACTCCCTGTTAAGTTGAGGTCATGGTTCCAATCGACTCTTTTGTTCGTCTTTGTCTGTTACATGTTTCCACCAAGTTTCGGGCAATTTGGTGGAACTTAATGTTCCCTTTTTTCACCTTAGGGGGCGCTTTAGAGCCCATGAGCAACGCAGTGTCCGGGAACTATGACAATATCGCATTTTCGCCACACCTGACCTCTGAGCAAGTTTTTATGCACGTTAACCCGCTCAAAAATGACCAGATGCTCGAACCTTTTTTTTTATTATTATTATTATTATTTATTTATTTTGCTAATTTAGCCTCAGAGATTTTACAAACTGTAACTTTAAGTTGAGTCTAAAATGTAACCTGTGACTGACTGATGATGTTCTGAGGTTCACAGGAAATCAAATCCTGGCATATCATTTTTAATGCTATTTTTAGCCGACAGGATTTTGTTAGCGCGTCATTTCCTTATCAAACATTTATTTTCATTTTTTTCTCTCTTCCATTTCCTGCATTGATGCGATGATGGAGTCAAACTCCGCGCTGCAGATGCTGATCTGAGAGCAATAAAATGGGCGGTGGCTAATGTGATTGTAGCTATCAGTCTTCAGCAGATGAGAACACGGAGAGAGCGGCTGCTCCTGAACGCAACACGACAACAAACCACAGCCTTTAAACTTTAGAGTCTCACGTTCACTTAAAATCATTTCTAAAAAAACTCTGGATTTTTTTCAGGGTCTGTTTTTACTAAAAAATGTTTCCCCGGGGAATTATCAGTAGAACTTTAAGTAGAACTTGGAACTATAACTAGATTTTGGAATTATAAGTAGATTTCAAGGCTGGTTTCCAGGGGTTTGGACAAAATGACCCACAGTTCAGTTTCCGTTGAAGAACAGGTTTGTTGTCTGGTTTTCTCACCATGTTTCCACCTGCTCTACTTTACTTCTGCTGCTTTCAGACATCAAACAATCGTTAACGGTAAAACCCAGTGAATTCACAGAAGGGGGCGGAGCCTGATCTCACTTAGTCACACGGAATCGGTTGATGATGGTGGATGATGGTTTGTGGTGGGAACTTGAAAAGACAAACAAGTCCACACGTGAAGTCTGGAAAGACATCAAGTCCTGCACGTCCATAGGCCACGCCCACTTTCCCAGACAGAGATGCCACTCTGCTCAGGGTCACGGTTAAACTTTCAACTCGTGACCTTTTCTGGATGAAAAGGTTTTTCCTTACTCTTTCAGGTCGAGAGTGTCAACCATTCAACTCTCCCCCCACCTCATCCATGCAATGGTTTGCTCCGTCCTGTCAAACTGTGTTTCAACAAAGAGACTCGTAAAGTTCAGACCTTCACATTAAACTTCACACGCAGGAATCCTGGACCATAAAAAGCAGAACTGATGCTGGTGTTTGTGTCTGAAGCTCGGTAACGTAACTTGCGTTTAATCTTATTTGGTAAAATCCTCACTATGAGAGAGAGGAGAAGACGGACAATTCCTGTGATTGTCGTCACATGTTCATCACTAAAGCAGCAGAGTTAGCATGTTTCAGGGTTGAGCCTTGGAGGGACAGCAATGATGGGAGGAGTTATGAACGGAGATTTATGGCTTATTTAAGCCATAACATTACTAATGTTTAAAAACCAATAAAAACACGTGTCTAATGTTTAAAAACGTATAAAAACACATTACTAATGTTTAAAAACGAATAAAAACACATTACTAATGTTTAAAAACGTATAAAAACACATTACTAATGTTTAAAAACGTATAAAACACGTTACTAATGTTAAAAACGTATAAACACACGTTACAAATGTTTAAAAACGTATAAAAACATGTTACTAATGTTTAAAAACGTATAAAAACATGTTACTAATGTTTAAAAACGTATAAAACACTTTACTAATGTTAAAAACGTATAAACACACGTTACAAATGTTTAAAAACGTATAAAAACACGTTACTAATGTTTAAAAACGTATAAAAACACCTTAGTAATGTTAAAAACGTATAAACACACGTGACAAATGTTTAAAAACGTATAAAAACACCTTAGTAATGTTAAAAACGTATAAAAACACGTTACTAATGTTTAAAAACTTATAAAAACACGTTACTAATGTTAAAAACGTATAAAAACACGTTACTAATGTTAAAAACGTATAAACACACGTGACAAATGTTTAAAAACGTATAAAAACACCTTAGTTATGTTAAAAACGTATAAAAACACGTTACTAATGTTTAAAAACTTATAAAAACACCTTAGTAATGTTAAAAACGAATAAAAACATGTTGCTAATGTTAAAAACGTATACAAACATGTTGCTAATGTTAAAAACGTATAAAAACACGTTACTAATGTTTAAAAACGTATAAACACACTTTACTAATGTTAAAAACGTATAAAAACACGTTACTAATGTTAAAAACGTATAAACACACGTTACAAATGTTTAAAAACGTATAAAAACACCATAGTAATGTTAAAAACGGATAAAAACATGTTGCTAATGTTAAAAACGTATATGACGATGATGATGATGATGATGATGATGAAGATGAAGATGATGTCCGTTTACTGTAAAGTATTGTTTAATCTGGGTTTCTTCCTCTTTCTCTAATTGTTCCCTCCTTTTTTTCCACCCAGTTCTCTGACTCAGTCGTTGGTGTTCAGATGCTGATGGTGTTGACCCCGCCCCCTCCCTCCCTCCCCACACACACACACACACACACACACACACACCAGCCCCTGACTCTGCGACCCCTCCCCCACCCTCACAGATTCTTCATGGTAAGGAGCAGAACATTGTTTTCCTTTCTCGGGTTTTTTTCCTCTCTGACCTGAACATTCACTCTCTCAGAGGTCGCTCGTAAAGGATGCAGCCATTCTCTCGCTCTCTCGCTCTCGCTCTCTCTCACTAAGGGGGCGGGGTCTCCTCCATCAGACCTGTTGTAAACACCTCATAGATCTGCAGCAGATAGAGAGGACACAGTGCAGCAGGAATTCCACTGGAAACATTGTTTTCCTGCAGTTTCTTTTACACCCTTGATCACATTTTTGTTCAAAGTTGTCAAATATATCACCAACGTGACCCCCCCAACGTGACCCCCCCCCGAGACCAAAGTGGACTCTGATCCTGATAAACTAACCCCTGATGGCTGGTGGCTCTGAGCCCGATGAAGTGCTTGTGACGAGCTTTTGACAAGAACAGAGATACTGTACCAGGAAGAGAAGGAGATACGGCACCAGGGAGACAATCGCAGTCACGGCTTCAGCTCGGCGTGAGCGGCACTTTCTGTCCAAATGTTCATTCACAACAAGAGAAAAACAAGTTCGGTTCAAGTCTACGACATCTACACGACCTGTTCACGTCTTTTTCTCACTGTGAGACAGACTTCTCCAGTTTGTGAACCGCTCACTCTCCCACACCAAAGTCCATAGAGAAAACCAGTGATTTTAACATCACAGCACATAGGAGTTGTTGATCCACTGCTGCCTCCATCACTAACTTCAAATGTCTTATTTTGTTAATTCTGTGCTTGAAATCCTTCTTCACTTGTACCATTTCTTTTTATTTTGGCCCCCCGTGTATTTGACTTTGACATGACTGCTCTATGGGGTTTGGTGTGGGAGAGTGAGTGGTTTTCAGACACTCACACATCAAAATCCTGAACTGTCCCTTTAACGTCAGCTCAGGTTTTTTTCCTGAATTCACTGATTCACTGAGCGAGAAAGGAAATGTCATAAAGGAAAACAAGTAGGAGAAAGAAAGAAAAATGAGTGGAAGTGAAGAGAATTTAACTCAAACAAAGGCAGGAAGTGGAGCTGCTTCTGTGAGAGGGAAAAAAAGGCGTGGCATCCTGTCACGATGAAGAGCAGCTCTGAGCACCACAGAAGAAGAAGAAAATGATTGAAATCTTAAATTTGACTCAAAAAAGTAACAAATAAATCAAAAATAAACACAAACTTTCCCCCTCGCTCTGTTTTATTTAGACACCTGATCAGTTAAAAATATTTTAAAAAATCCTGAAACACATGTTAATCTCCAACATTTAGCACAAATAATCTGAAAATGACTAAAATATATAAATAGAGAGGAAAAAAAAGTTCAGCAAAAAAACAAAATTTTCACCCAAAATAATGCTTTTCAGAACGAGGGGGAAAGTTTGTTTTTGTTTGTTTGATTTTTGTAAAAAAATAAATAAAAATAAATTACAAAAAAACAACCTTTTTTTGTCTTGTTTTGGGAGATTTTGTAGAAGTAATTGTAAACATTTTTTTTTTGTAGATTTGTTTTATCTTGTGTTTTTATATTAAATGCATTTTATAATGTTATTCCTTTGTAAAGATTTTGTACAACAATTATATTTTATGAAATGTTGCATTTTTAGGTTGCAGTTAAAAGTTATACCTTTTTTGTATTTATTTGGACAAAATTACACAAGAAGAAAAACATATTACAAAAAATACAAAAAAAATCGCTTTGAGAACGAGGGCTAAAGTTTATGTCAGCGCTTCTCGTCTGTGATTTTTGTAAAAAAGTGTTGTAAAAAATCTTTTTGTGAACTTTTTTTGGAGATTTTGTATTTTGTAAATTTTTGTACAAATAGCTTTTTTTTCTTGTAAAATGTGTTTTTGGTCATGCAAAATTTTATAACGCATGAAATGTTGTCTTTTTTTGTTTTGTTTTATTAAATTTTGCAGGCTGAAGTTAAAAGTTACAATTGACAAGTTTTCTAAATCTTTTTTAGGACAACATTTTATAGTTAACAAAATTCTAAAATCAGAAAAATATAAAAACCCTTTTTTTACAGCTTCCTGTAAATAAACTACTAATTGTAAATTATTACCATAACATTTTTTATTGGAAAGGTAACGTTTCCTGTTTGCAGCTGCAGATCAGATCTATGCGTCGCAGTTCTGTGTCTGGCCTCGACTCTTCTGCCTATCTCACACACACACACACACACACACACACACACACCCACACCCACTCTCTTCTCCCAGATAAACACACACACACACCCTCTCTCTGCTCACACACACATCTTCATCTCCTCAGAGAAAAATCAGCTAAAATCAAAGATGGGGAAAATTAACGGATGCCTCAAATGTCTCTTCATCTTCTTCAACGTCATCTTTGCAGTGAGTACAAACATTTCTTTATTTTTTATATAGAAAAAAAATCTTCTTTTTTGTTTTTAATTGACTTTTTTAGTGACTTCGTTTTTAAGGAGAAGACGTTTGTCACAGGTTTAATGTGAACGTTTGCACAGAAAAGACAGAAAAAAGGAAGAAAAGACGAGAGCGAGTCTAAAAAGTAACGATGTAATTATGAAATAAATGATTTGTTGCCTTGTTAAACGTCTCAGTTTTGATTGTTTCTTTTTTTAAACAAACCGTTTGAGTAAAGTGAAGAAAACGTGTTTCTCAGTTTTTTTTAATTAAACACAGATGTTTGAAAAAAAAGGAAAAAGTAACAATGGATCAAAAAACCTAAAAAAAAATCAGATTTAACTGCAAACAAAGTAGAAATAAATTCAAAAAACAAACATCGAACGAGATGAGAAAATGAAAAAAGAGAACGTGATGAAAGTTTCATGAAACGGTTTGAGCACACTTTGTCTTTTCTCTTTTTTTGATCACTAAAGGCTCATTTCCCGTAAAAGAGAGTGAGACAGGTTCATGTTTCAGTCTCCGCCCACAAACACAAGCCCCCCGTTCTTCTCCTCACTAATGAAATTTCCCTCCTCTGCAGCAGATCGTTCACTCTGACAGGAAGAAAAGAAAAAAGTTCATTTGAAAAAGAGGGCGGGGCCTGCAGCATTTACACGCACCTTTACTACAATGACAAAAAAAACAGGAATAAAACTTTAAGACGACAAACTACGACAGAATTTATTTATATATTCAGTAAAAAAAATCTACATTTTTCTTTGATTCCTGTTCCTCGTGTGTGTGTGTGTGTGTGTGTGTGTGTGTGTGTGTGTGTGTGAGTGAGTGAGTGAGTGTGTGTGTGTGTGTGTGTGTGTGTGTGTGTGTGTGTGTGTGTGTGTGTGTGTGTGTGTGTGTGAGTGAGTGAGTGAGTGAGTGACATCACTTGTTCACCTTCAGGCGATCATGATGATGATGATAAATTACCTCTGTCTCCCTCTGGTGTTTGAATACTAACATGACAGGAGGCAGGAAAAAAAAACAGTGAACATTTAGCCATTTAAACCAAAAACATTTAGTGAAAATAAAACAAGTTGCAAAATAATATACAGTATTTAATTTATTAGTTATATTAGTTAATATATTAGTTTATTCATGAAGTACTGATATTTTGTTACGTTTAGTCAAGTTATCTCATTATCTATCATATGTACATACATATATACATATATATATAGTATACGTATATATATACTTATATATGTGTATATAAGTATATATATATACACAATATAAATATATATTTACACGTGTGTATAAATGTGTAAAATGTGTAAAATGAAAAAGTCCCACGTGTTTAATAAAATACAAAATGACCACGTTAATACCTTTTTCTTTTTTTCTCTTCGTTTTAAATGTTAAATCATGTGAAGTTACAAGTTCAGATAAATCATAAAGAAAAGAAAATCAAAAATGAGACAAATATATAAATAGGTACGACGTTGTTATTTTTGCTAACGCTAACTTGTGTTGTGTCCTCAGATTGTAGGATGTGTCCTGGTCTACGGGACAGTGAAGGCCACGGCCTACAGCGCCCAGGTAACGCTCACATGTCTCCTCTTTGTGTTTTCACTGTGTTTTCACTGTGTTTTCACTGTGTTTTACGACGTTTTTAACATTTGTGACTTTTGTAACGATCTATAACGCGTCATGTTTGGTGTTCAAAAAAGCAACATTGTTAGCAGCTAGCATGCGGTAACATTAACCTTACCGCCGATCGTTAACAACAAAAAGAAAAATCGTTTCATTGGAAACTTCTAAAGGTTTTTTTTTAACTATATATTATATGTGTATCGACTTTATTATGCAAAGTCATTTGGTTAGTTAGTTAGGTAGGTAGGTAGGTAGGTAGATGGCTGGTTGGTTGGTTAGTTAGTTAGTTAATTAGTTAGTTAGTTAGTTAGTTGGTTAGGTAGGTAGATGGTTTTTTTTAGATAGATAGATAGAGTGATAGACAGATAGATAGAAAGAGTGATAGATAGATAGAGTGATAGATAGATAGATAGATAGATAGATAGAGTGATAGATAGATAGAGTGATAGATAGATAGAGTGATAGATAGATAGATAGATAGATAGATAGATAGAGTGATAGATAGATAGATAGATAGATAGATAGATAGATAGATAGATAGATAGAGTGATAGATAGATAGAGTGATAGATAGATAGAGTGATAGATAGATAGATAGATAGATAGATAGATAGATAGATAGATAGAGTGATAGATAGATAGAGTGATAGATAGATAGAGTGATAGATAGATAGAGTGATAGAGCGCAGGCTCACGTTGGTTTACCCTCATCGTCACAGTTTCCTGGAACAGAAACAAGACATTTTCACGACATGTTTGGAAAAGAGTTTTCTCTGCAGCAGAGTTTACATACCAGTCTCTGCACTGAAGAGTAAACACTTAACTGGAGCCTGAGGGTAATTATCTTAGCTTACCCTAACCCTCACTCTGAGACACCCCCCCCCCACACACACACACACACATAAACCATATAAAGAGCTGTGAGAGGAGCAGAATCAACATGAGCTGAAGTGTGTTTCTGACTTCTGATCCCATGAAACTCCTCCTGAAACTCCTCCACTCCTCCCATGTTCATCATATTTGACTCACGCACATGCACAGACACGCACTTCCCGGCATCGCTTATTATGGGATTTCCCTCTTCGGCAGGACGAGCAGCGGGTTTACTGTGACGCGAAAGCTGAGTCAGATGTGGACGAGTTTGTCTGAGTGAAAGATTCTCGCGTAACCGACGGTGACGGAGACGCAGCTGTTTGTAAATGTTTAAAACAAGAGGAGGAGGAGGAGGAAGAGGAGGAGGAGGAGGAGAGCAGCTGCCCACATGTTGTAGCCGAGGCTCCCACTTTTCTTTTTCCAAACGCAGACCAGATGTTTTTGCTCGGGGGAGGTTTCCGCGCTCGCCGTGGATTGGCTGAGAGGAAAACAGGAGGCGACTCCAGGAGAGCTGTTTGTTTCTGTCTGCTTCAACAAAGTGTTTTTTTTTTTGTTTTTTTTTAAATGAATCACATTTACTCTCACTTTTCTGAAGGGTTTTATGTTTCCCGGGGTTTAAACAGGTTAACGCGGTTCTGTCTGAGGAAGAAAGAGAAAGAAAGAAAAGATGAAAATGACGCAAACGTCTCTTTTCTTTGAGTCTTTGCCAAAAAGAAAAAAAGTCATGAAATCTGAGCCGACTATGACTCACCTGTTCAGGCAGTTCCTCCTTTATTTTGGAAATGCATGTTCTGCACTTCCTGTTCCTCACTCCTGCCACTCACATGGCCACGCCCACTCCCTCCCATCCCTGCTATTCTCTTCTAAACAAACCGAGGTGGAAAAGTTATGAATTACATTTACTCACGTCACTGTAATGAAGTTTTGTGATTTTACGACGAGGACTGACAGGTGAACAATGAGGACAGACAGGTGAGCGCCAAGGACAGACAGGTGAACGACGAGGACAGACAGGTGAACGACGAGGACTGACAGGTGAACGACGAGGACAGACAGGTGAACGACGAGGACAGACAGGTGAACGATGAGGACAGGTGAACGTTGAGGACAGGTGAATAATGAGGACAGATGAACGACGAGGACAGATGAATGACGACAGGTGAACAACGAGGATAGGTTAACGACAAGGACAGGTGAACGAAAAGGACAGGTGAACGACAAGGACAGGTGAACAGTGAGGACAGGTGAATGAGGACAGGTGAATAATGAGGACAGGTGAATGATGAGGACAGACAGGTGAATGATGAGAACAGACAGGTGAATGATGAGGACAGCCAGGTAAATGATGAGGACAGACAGATGAATGATGAGGACAGACAGGTAAACGACGAGGACAGGTGAACATTGAGGACAGGTGAATAATGAGGACAGATGAACGACGAGAACAGGTGAATGACGACAGGTGAACAACGAGGATAGGTTAACAACAAGGACAGGTGAACAGTGAGGACAGGTGAATAATGAGGACAGGTGAATGATGAGGACAGACAGATGAATGATGAGGACAGACAGATAAATTGGCAATAATTAAGGTCGCTGACTGAGTGAGAAAGTGAAATCATTTGTGACCTTTGACCCTTTTTGACTGACACATTATGTGTTTACATATTTTATTTTTATTACTTTAAAAATTTCAGTAACTTCCACCGTCAACAATAAAAAAACAATAAAGTCTTATTTTTAATCGGATTTCTTGACAGAATGTAACTTGAAAATGTTTTCGCGTCGCAGATGTCGGCGTTCGGAGGCCCTGGCCTTGGTTGGGCGTGGGTGTTTGCCATCGGAGTTCTTGGAATCTCCTGCCTGGGAATCTATGCAGCCTGCTCCGAGAAACCGCTGGCCCTGAAGATCGTACGTACGAAAAGAAAAATCAATACATCAACATTTGTGGTTGTTGACAAATTGTAGCCTCATACATTTGAATTGTTGTTGTGCAGTTTGCAGGCTTCATGGGGGTCGGAATGCTCATCACCATGATCTTTGGCATCATAATGGTTGTGACAAGAAACAGGGTAAACAACACATTTTCAGCGTTTTTCATCATTTATTGTACATTGGTGTGTTAATCCAAAAAAAACTACATCACAAATACATCCATTTTTGCTCCCTGAAAGGCTAACATCCTCGTTTAGTCTACTAACGGGTTTTCTTTTGTTTATTTTGAGTTATTTTGAGCTCATTTAAGCAGCTAATATGACAAATCGGTTGCTAACAAAGGCCTTGTCCCAAACTTGCTTTATTCAGGATTAACTTGTTTTGAATTGACTTCAGGATCCAAACTTTAAGTGGCCGTAGCCTGTGACCTGATGCTAGTTTCGGCTAATTCGTGTTGAATTTACTTTTACTCGAGTTCCTAAAAGCTAAGTGGTCGTAGCTTGTGTGCTAGTTCAAGATTAATCTTGTTAGAAGAGCACTAAAATGATCTTTATCCTTGCTAGCACCCTCTCACCATCTCACTACCATGCTACTAATGCTGTATGCTAATGTGATTTCCTTACTCTATGTAAATATTGTGACAAAACATCGAGACACTAAATCAGTTTGAATTTGTCTTTAAGATAATTCCGTGTGTTTTCTACAACTTGCTGACACAAGCTAACGTTGTCCTCGTTGTTCTTCACAGATCAGAGAGCAGTTGAACAGCGCCTCTGCCGAGCTCACTAACGTCTTCATGGAAAACCCCGACCTGAAAAAGACTCTTGATGGGCTGCAGGAATCTGTAATAATCTCTTGAGGATTATTGTCCCGTGTTTATAGCAATGACTTTTTTCTTCGTTTGGTAGAACTTTGATTGAAAAAGCTCTGTCTCTGTGTTCTAGGCCCAGTGCTGTGGCGTGATGAGTGCTTCAGACTGGGGCAGTGACATCCCTGCGTCCTGTGAGTGCAAGTCTTCATACAGAAATGACAGGTCCACGCCATTTTCAAGTGGGAAATGTAAAGCCAGACCTCAGGTTAGTCCTGTGAAATGAAAATCGGTGTTTTTCATTCGCCTGCAAAAGACCGCGAGCTGCTCAAACTAGACATTTAGAGACAGGGGGTAAAGAGGTAGACGATGAATGGATGGATAATTTACGGTAAAAAACATGAAAAACCAACCGGACGTGCAAAGTTCTGTTCACTTTGAAACTTTTCTTGACTGAACCATTGCTAATCATGATCGAGACCTTTGCTCTCTTTTCCCCCCAGGGAACCACAGGCCCCGCCCAGATTTATGAAGAGGTATTTATTCACTGACCAAAAAATACCACTCTACGAAGCTGCGATGTTTTCAGTGCGTGACTCTTCTCCATCTGTTTCCCCGACAGTCCTGCAGTGTTTTCTTCATGTCAATCATCAACTTGCTCTTCAACATCCTCATGGGCTTCTTCTTTGCGTGCGCAGTCACCGCAGTAAGTTCATCATTCCTTCTGCTTTGTTATTGTTGTCAGAGAACGACAAAAAGTTCAAACCCTTTTCTTCATTGGACAGAAATGATCTTAAGTTCTACATAAAAGTATGAGGCACCAGTAAAAGTCTTATGTCTTCCACTGTTTTACCTGTATTTGAGGTGGAATCTGTTATTTCTTGAGCTCCACAACTCAAACAGACAAACAACACAATATTTGTCACAACTCACCTCTTGCCTTTGCACTGAGAAGACCTGGGTTTGCCCCACAATGGCCATATGTTTGGCCCGTTTGTACGTGGGTTTTCTCCCAGTTCTCCGGGTTCCTCCCACAGTCCAACAAACGTGCAGATTTTGGGGGATTAGGCAAATTGGACACTCTAAATTCTAATGCGTCCCTATGTCAGCTGGGATTGGCACTAGCGCCCCCCCGCGAGCCTCATGTGGAAGATACTGGTAGAAGACGGACGGCTGGATGGACCTTTATCGCAGCGTTAGCTTCAAGGTTGTTGCTCCAATTCTTTCTGAAGTCTTACGGTCAAGTGTGTTGTCTCCACAGCTTCTGGGTCTGCTGATCTCCCTGCTGATGATCCACCAGGTCAGACGCCACGACAACGCCGGCACGGCGTCCATCGCCATGAAGGGCTATTAAAGGCAAACCACCTTTCGACCCCCTCCCCCCCGACCTTTAACCTCCGCACTGTAATTAGGGGACTCGGTGGTCAAATTCATGTCGTCGTAGTTGTTACTATCTTAAATGTAATAAATCCTGTCCTGTATGAAGAACGATGTAGAGGAGGATGCCGGAGACGGAGCAGAGCGTACGCCGAAAGGAAAATGATTGTTTTCTTGTAGAAATTCTGAATAGCAAACATATATTTTTTTGTGAAGTATAAACTTTATCTTTTTTTGTGTTATTTGAATGTAAGACGTATCATAGAAATATCAAGCTTCACACTTCATATATGACTGAAGCTCTTTTATCCCGAGGAGGTCACAACTGCCATTTTGTTTTTATTAGTGCGTTCCCGTCGCCACAAACATCGCAGGATAAATATCAGAACTGGGAATGACGTCACCCCCCAATTGCCAACTAGTTGTCTAATTCAGTCACTTTAATGTGTTAACATGTTCATTGGTTATTTGATATATAAAAACAGACATTTCTGCGTGTAAAAACAACAGCTTTAACACCGCTGATGCTCTTAGCAGCCATCTTGAATCGCAAACTCGGGGGGAATGAGGAGTTCAAACAATTTGATGAATCAGTGAGTCATCTTGTAACTGTGAAACCATGACCTCAGAATGCAGCAGAAACTGTTAGCTTAGCGCAAAAAATGAGGTAGCCCGTACCCGGCTAGATTTGTGGAGACACCAACAAGCTACGAGCGACTCGTCATGAATTATCCAAATACAAGAAGATGTCTTAAGGCCCTTACCCTTACCCTTACACATCAGGTGGTTCGATTGGGCGTGGAATGGGTAACGCAGCCCAGAATTTTGGAACTGCGTGCAAAGAAACGCGTTGGTTGTGCGTGGACAGCGCATGCGCTAACCTAACTCTAAGCATCGCTCACCAAGCAGAAAAACCATTTCAACAACAGAAGAAGTCGTCGCCAAGGATAGTCATCCGAGCCTCGGCCTGGCAACCCTCGGACCGGCGGACACGCCCGACTCCCCTGCCCGACAGGCCTTTCAGCTGATGAGCCACTCGAACCAGATGTGTCTGAGGGAGCTGTAGCACCACTCTCGTTGGAATTGCAATTTCGGGGGGCCCCACATTTGTGTTTTCCAAACAACGACTTTAAGAGTACAACTTGTGCTTGTAGTGAGGAAAACTATCCTTGTAGCTACGTCGCTTAACAACTTATAAGCAATAGCGAGCTACCGTCCCAAAATTTAGTATTAACCTTAAATTCCAAAGGAGAGTTCCAATGAGTTGAAACCATCTGGAATTCCAACTGTAGGGGGCGCTCAGAGTGACACCACCCAGTAGAATTCTCAACGTTATTTCAGAACACCACGTTTGTCGACCTCCTCGGGTTAAAATGATCACATGAGTCACCTATATATGTATATGTGTGTATGTATGTATATATATACATATATGTATACGTCTCTGTAAAACCACTTAAGACATTTACAGTTTCCATAACATGAAGGGGTGAATCCTGAGCCACCGTTTTCACGATCAGGAACTTTTCTGTTTCATTTCTTCTGTAGAGAGCGGGTAACGTTGGAATTAATCCCAGCAACATCTGCGGCACTGAGAACAACCAAAGTTAGCATCTCATCTGTGTTGAAAGTACAATTTTCCACAATTATCAACGTACAACTTGTAATCGTAGTGAAAACGTCTCCAGACTTTTACTGAGGATGAAGCCATGTGACTGAAATAACCAAAATAAAAACAACATAAAACATCGACTCAGGGTTCTCAGGGTTTGTTTGTTTGTTTTCCGATTTCAGTGGAAACAACAGTACAGCTACAACAGGAGGCAGAATTTAAAGTTGTGTTATCGTGTCGTCTGTATTTTCTGAATAAAACAGAGACTCAACACCTACGTTGTTTTTTTTAAGTGTTTTTATTTAAGTATTTTATTAAAGTGTGTGATTTTTGTGAGTGACGTGTTTTTGTTTCTGGTTCAGAGAGAAACTTTGTGACTCTGTTTAAAACATAAATATTAAAATAAATTGAAGAACTTACAGAGATACAGTAGTTCCAGGTCGAATGAGGTCACTTCCTCTTTTTAAACGTATCCTGGTCACCGTGATGTCACTTCCTCTTTCATCATGTCACCTGAGAGTCAGAGGAACTTTAACTCACCTGAGTCCAAAACCTGCAACGTTTAAAAGTTAAAATCAAAAATGAATTCATAAAAGATTTTCCTCCGAGTTAGCAGTGAGTGTCTTCATTTACGTTGTTTGATTTTGACAATGACATTTTCTGTTAGCCAATTACTATTTTGTTTGTTAGCCTGGTAGCATTTTCTGTTAGCCAGCTAGCCCATTTTGGTTACCATGTCAGCATTCTCCCTGAGGCATTTAGCTTTTCTGTTAGCCTGGTAGCATTTTCTGTTTTCGTGTTGGAATGAATGTATTATTTAATGTTGATTGATACAGATTCATTTTTTTTCTTGTGACCTTTGACCTGAAGGAGCGGCGACGACGTTAGAAACAACAAAGAGAAACGGACGCTCCCTTCATCAAAGTCTGGTAGGATCATGAACTCTAGTTTAACTTTGGAAAACTGGAAAAGTTCGACTTTATTTTAATTCTTTTTTATGCAATACATGTACTTATTATACATATTGTGTATTTGTACTTAAATATGTTTCCTGGAACCAAAACTATTTGACCCCTGCATGACTTTAATGTTGTCCTTCATGTGCATCTTGAGTACATATATATGTGTATGTATATATATATATATATATATATATATATATATATATATATATATATATATATATATGTGTATGTATAGATGTTTGTATATACACACTATATAGTTTTTGTTTCTTTGGCATAGTCCCTTATTTATTTTAAAACCTGTGTTTACCTGATTTGTCAGGTAGAGGGCGCCATTGAGCCACTCATCTCAAACTTACAGCAGCATCAGAGGAAACTAAAATCACACATAGACTCAGTTACAGACGCACTGTCCTGGATTATTATTATTATTATGACAAATAATCCATGTTTTAGATTTAAACATTTAAAAGATAATTAAATAGTTTTTTTCATGACTTTTTCAGTTTTTATCCTTTATTTCCTTTATTTTTTGTTGTAACTTGTTTTTATTCAAGGAACACTGTGTGGTGCTATATAAAGATAAATACTATACATATATATAATTATGTTAATTGCCTTAAGCATCCGTACAAAAACAACATTAAAACACATTCAGATCAAACGTTATTATAATAAAAGACAGAAAATATACAAAAACACCCACATTCTTTATGACTCTCTTTAAATTTAAGGCCCTTTTTGAATTTTGTTCCATGTCATGTAATAATCTGGTTGTCCAGCAGGTGTCAGCGAATGAACAATCCAATTATTCTGGATAAAAAACAAACAAACAAACGCCTCACACATTCTGTCAGCATGTCCAAACCCCGGGGGGCGGGTCCACAAGGCACCGCAGGGATTTTTTACATCCCATAATATCCTGGAAATGACCGCAGGGGCTGCTGCAGTCATTACCTGCGGAGGAGAAGTGACGGACGCCGGCGACGCCGCGTCTTTGTTTTCCTTCTGCTCACTGAAACACGGCAAACGTTAAAGTTAAAGACACAGTCAGCTGTTTTTTGTTTTCTGCAAAACATTCTTTTTTTTTCTGGTTCTTGTTGAAAAAAACAAAAACGATTACAGAAACGTTAGCGACAAGAAAATGTCAGAATATGATGATATAATATAATATAATATAATATAATATAATATAATATAATATAATATAATATGATATAATATAATATGATATGATATGATATAATATAATATAATATAATATGATATAATATGATATGATATAATATAATATAATATGATATGATATGATATAATATAATATAATATGATATGATATGATATGATATAATATAATATAATATGATATGATATGATATAATATAATATAATATGATATGATATGATATGATATGATATGATATAATATAATATAATATAATATAATATGATATAATATAATATAATATAATATAATGTGCGGACAACAGGTAAAACAATAGATGGTATATACACATATACATGTTTATATACATAGTAGTATATGTAATAGTATACATATACTTATATATGTTTATATGTAAATACATATACATATATACATATATCTATATATATATGTATATGTACACACATATACATATATACACATATATACATATCTAAGATCTCATGTTAATGCAGTTTTGGAGAAGTTAGAAGAAGACAGAACCAAATATAGTTCTTTGTTCTTTTAAGTATGTGGAAATATGTATATAAAGTATTTATATTTGACTGTACGACTCTGTTTTCCGTGTCGTGAACATTGTGTGTGTTTGTGTGTGTGTTTGTGTAGCTCCTGGAAAAACTGCAAAGAAAAAAAAAAGACTGAAGAGATTTCACAGCTGAGGAAACCACAAAATGAAAGGTGTGTGTGCGTGTGTGCGTGTGAGCGTGCATACGCGTGCGTGTGTGTTTGTGTGTGTGTGTGTGTGTGTGTGTGTAATGAGGCCTGACTGCTAATACTTCACAGTGAGGCGTTCGCTCTCCGATGTCACAAAAACCCGTTGAAGTTCGAGGGTGATTGATTGATTTTATTTATTTATTTTTCTGTCAATCAACCAATCACAGGCTTTGTTTACTGTCGAGGAGGAAAGGTGGTGACGGACGGCGACGCGTGACGTCTGAGTCTGTGCAGAATCGAGCTGATGAGAAAGTCGAGTGATCGATAAACACGTCGATCGTCTGTGAAATTCATGCTTCACTCAGCTTTTCTATTACAGTCTCAGTGATTCATGAACAACTGCAGTCATGTGACCTGTGATGTCATAGACTCACCGTCATGATACGTACGATGTCATAGGCTCACGTCAGGTGACGTATGATGTCATATCTGTGCTTTTATTTTGGCGGAAAAAAACCATCAACAGACAAATTACAAAATAAAAACATATGAACATCACATGTTAATTCATCACTTGACATCATGTGACATCATCGTCATGTGACGACGACGATGTGTTCAAATGAAAATGGGGAAAAAACCTCTGTTGTCGACCTGTGACATTTTTCATCTCCAACAACTGGAGCTTCAAACTGATAATAAAACACACAGGAGTGTGTGTGTGTGTGTGTGTGTGTGTGTGTGTGTGTGTGTAGTTGTTTGTGTCACACACACACAAAGACAGTCATTTATTTACCTTCCACAGAAGCTTCATCTCAGCTGCTCCACTCTGAGCTTTTGTTCCTGTGTGTGTGTGTGTGTGTGTGTGCGCTAACGGTCTATGTTTAGCCGGCAATTTTCATGACCAGGAGTCCCTGTTACCATGGCAACCCCCGCAGACAGGAGGTCAGGTGACTGAAACGGCCTCAACTTTATTTTAGTTTTCAGTCCAACAATAAAGAAAAAACATTTATTTTTTCCTCTTCATCTCATGAAGATTAAAGCTTTGTTTATTTTTAAAGATGAGAAAAAATGTAATAAAAAAAGGGATTTTCTGCATGATCTACAGATGAACCATTGTTTTCTGCAGATTATTCCTGCACTCGCGTCGTATTGTGGCTATTACAAAATAAAAATCTCTTTTTTTTATATCATTATTTTAGGAAGCGACTTTTATAATGAATCTATGTTGATCAAATGTGATCACATGTTTTAGTTTAGTGAGGCTTCGACGCGCGCACACACACACACACACACACACACACACACTTGTCATTAACTGGGACTTTGCTTTTCCTGACTTTTTAAAAAGTGATTTTTTAAATATTTAAACATTGATTTTGTTGAATTAAATCCCAGTGTTTCCTCAGTTTTTGCTCGCTCAGTTAAAGTCTGAGTCGAAATAAATGGAAACACAGTTAGTCTCGACGTTGATGTTTATCTGAGCCAAACAGGAAGTGAAATACAGAAAATAAAACCAATAAGAGTGAGTACGAGCAACGTCTGGTACATCATAATATATAATCACATACATGTAAAATCATATTCCTACAGATTAAACATATTTTGTACGTTAACTATTGCTAACCGGGAGCATTACTTCCTCCAAAAGCAAATATCTGGCAAATTCTGTGAATCCATCCATCTGCGATGTCTCTTCTGTCTCGGCACTTGCGTGGAGCTAACAGCTAAGCTAACAGCAGACTTTAAATGTGATAACTGCGATGTTTCGCAGCTCTAGTTGTTGCTAACCGTTCTTCCAAATAAAAATTTAAAAGTTTGAACAAATATTTATTTGGCGAATTCGGTTATTTCAGGGAATTCACTCAGCGCTGCTCATCTGCAATGTCTCACATGAACAGAGCTAACGGCTAATCTAACAGCATATTTTAAACATGTACAGGTATTTTTGTAAAAAACTAATTCTTCAGTTTTCCGACACTAGTTATTGCTAACTGCTCAAGATTGAGCAAATATCCTATGGATAATACCGTTTGTACGAAGAAGTTGCTCGTTTGAGATGTCTGCTCTGTTGCTTCACTTGGGTGTAGCTAACCGCTAAGATAACAGTGAGTTTGAAATGTGTTAAGTACTAAAAAAATAATCCAGTGAAACTTCTAGGCTGTATTTTACAAACTAAAACGTGCTTTTAAGGTTGGAGTTTAAAATTTTCCAACGTTGATGTGAACTTTAGACACATGTTGTGATGCGCAGTTCCCGCGAAGGATTTGCTAATCTGCGATGTCTCCTGTCGCCTCACTCTGGTAACGGCAAACCTGGAAAGAAGTTAATTACTTCACATTTTGTTTAGGTTTGAGTGTGAACTTTTACACATGAATCTTAAAAATCACTTTCTTTCGTTTCCCCGACACTGATTATTGCTAACGGGCCGTGAATTCTTCCCTAAATCTATTTATAAATATTACGTGGCTAATTCTGAATTTTGAAATAAACCGTTGCTTGCTTGTAAATATGAGTTATATTTTTAACTCAGTCTAGTCATTTTATGATGCTTCTGTTTTTTTGGTTTTTATTCATTTATATGAAACGTTTGTACTCGTGTAACTATATAACATAATAGATGAGGAAATAAAACAAACATTAAACATTAAAGGTGGCTGCAGCAGGAAGCGTTTGCTGGGTCTGTAAAAGTGACCACATTTGCAGGGTTCCTTGAATGCATCTTGGAGCTCAGCAGAGTCACCAGCTCTGTGTTTCTACCAAATTCGCCCGCTTTATTGTGCGTTTTTCCTTTTGTGCCGACTTGTAAATTTGTAAACTTTGTTGAAACGCCACATAAAAAGAGTGGAGACGCAGAAAGTCGTGTCGGGTGAAGCTGTTGCAGCACTTCAGTGACGGATGTGACGCAGTGACAGAGTGTTGATACTGGTGTAGTCACTGCAGCACCACAGTAGATTCACCACTAAAGTAAAAAAGAAAAAAGAGTGTTTTAAAGTCTTTCCTGGAGTTCGTATAAATCCACTGTCGTATTAAACGTCATTTACATAAGTTATTAAACTAATATCCCGTCTTCTTTGCTCTGCTCCACCTCTGCGTCCTCCATCACTCTCTCTCTCTCTCTCTCCATCCGTCTCTCCGCGGCTTAAATGCCAGCTGAAATGAATATGTTAATTTGGCGGCTGCTGAGCTCGTAGCTCGTGTGATCAATGAGGCTCCGTGCTGTCGCCCGGGTTCGGGCTCAGGATCTATAGAGAGCCGCATCATTAAAACACCACAGCTCTGAGCTGCGTCCACGCTCCAAATCCTATCGCTCATTATGGTCTGCAGGAAAAAAAACAAAAAAAAACAGAACAAAAGTGAAGGTCATTTTATTGTATTTATCCAAATTTAAGTTATTTTTTCCGGACGTCTAAACGCTGAACGAAGGTTTTGAAGCGTCACGAGGCGGAGGTTATTCCACGTTACTGTCTCATCATGTGCAGACAAAATACTTCCCCCCACAAACAAAAGTCGACACAACCACAGTTTCTCTCTCGTTTCTGCATAAATTACACATATACCTGCAAAAATAAAATATAAATATATCGAAAAATAAAATGAAAAATTGTCTGGTATTTAATCTCAGAACACGCCACAGGATGAAATAAATAAAAATAATATACAATGTTAGAGTTTCAGAGAGAAGCTGAATACTTTTTTCATTTTTTGGGGAAAATTTTCAGTTTTTTTGAAAAAAAAGATTGTATTTCGGGAAAAAAAAGTTTCAGTTTTTAGGTGAATTTGTTAATATGAGTGAAAGTTTTGCGTATTTATATAAAATTAGCAATAAACATGTTATTGAATCAATTACATTTCTTTTAATTCACTTTTTAAAATAATATTCTTCAAACTAAACACATTTTTATTAAATGTGTATTTCTTTATATGGTAATTAAAACTACAGTTAGCAATATTATCTTTTTGGCTACACACAGCTGAAATTAGATGGTGATTTATGGATCTTTATCTGTCTCTCTCTCTCTCTCTCTGTCTGTCTGTCTGTCTGTCTGTCTCTCTCTCTGTCTGTCTGTCACTCTCTCTCTCATCCCTCCATCATCTCACAGGTCGTTGTTGTTTCACTGCAGTTGAAGATTAAACGTCCGCTTGAATAAAGTAGAGTGGATGAAGTTAGTGGAGACGGAATTTATGACTTTAATTTGACCACACGGGGTCAAGTTTGTGTGTGTGTGTTAATGCGTCACACACACACACACACACACACACACACAGCTGAAGTAGCTATGAACTATTGATCTGATGCTCATTGATTATTGATTTGAGCGCTAACTTTCAGCTAAATCAAATAAATCTTTTATTTGTATAATATCACTGAATCACATCATTCATTAACTTCTGAAAGGTCACATAACGACGTCAACAACTTTCCAATGACCGATGACTACGATGCTAACATGTCAGGGTCATGTTTACCATCAGATTTTTAGCTCGTTGGCAATTTTTAATCTGTCTTGACAACATAAATTTATTGTAAACAATGTTTACTAAAAATACTCACACTAACGCACCTAAGCACAAAAATGTCCTCATTGAAACTGGCTCATACACTATTTTTGATGCACCATGACAAAAACATGGCAATTTAACGGTTTAATGAACTTTTTTCATGAAATATCAACAAATGTTTCCGCTAATCTTTCACATTTACCAGGCTGCAAATAATCCAGCCAAAAATAATCCATTAAAAAATTCATTAATATCTGATAGATAATGAAAAAATTTCTCATTAATCGTCTGTGATTTGTTTTGTTTTTTGCTGATTCACACTAACAAAAGTGACCCTCAGCTCATTAGCGCCACCCTCAGGACAAACTCTACCTGTTTGTGGGCAGAGTTACTGTGGTGGTTTATTTTCTGCTGAAACAAGGAAAATTTATTGCAACCTCCACATTTTTTTCTTCTTTCACTTAAACTTTGCTTCCTCTGCTGTTTGTTTATTTATTTATTTTTATTATTAATGGTTTTGTTTGTGGTTTTTTTCCTCGTCTCTCTGTCCTTTTTCTTTCTCCTCACACTTTGTTAAAAAACGACCTCGCTCTTTTTGTCCCGTATTCGTCGTCTTTAATTGTCCTCTGTGACTTTTTTCCACGGCGGCACGTAGCAACGTGTTCAGTCTGGACGGAAAAGTTTCCGGGATAAACGTGATTGATTGATTTTCATCGTCTTCATTTTCCGCCGCGTTCTCCCTCGTGAAGCCGCGGTGACGGAGAGAGAGAGAGAAATAAAAGAGATAACCTATTATATCTGTAATTCGCTCTCCGACTCACTAAATCTCTTTTTAAGAGGAGAGATAAAAACGAGCCGACTGCATCACTTATTAACATTACACTGTGTGTGTGTGTGTGTGTGTTCTTTTACTGCTGGCGTTGTGAGGACCACGCGTGCAGACCCACGTTACGAGGTCATTTCTGAACGGTTGTTATTTATTTTCAGCTCTGTTTAGATTTAAAGTTAGTATCAAATTTAAGTTGCACGTGGAAACACGTTCCTGGTTTTTATGATTCAGGTGAGTCTCAAGGTTTGTGTGTGTATGTGTGTGTGTGTGTGTTCTTTTACTGCTGGTGTTGTGAGGACCGCGTGTGCAGACCCACGTTACAAGGTCATTTCTGAACGGTCGTTATTTATTTTCAGCTCTGTTTAGATTTAAAGTTAGTATCAAATTTAAGTTGCATGTGGAAACACGTTCATGGTTTTTATGATTCAGGTGAGATCAAGGTTTGTGTGTGTATGTGTGTGTGAAGGTTATAATAGTTTTTGGATTTTTCATTAGTTTTAGTTTTTATTTCATTTTTGACTTTCTGTTTTTTTGAAAATGCTTTATTTTAGTTTTTATTCATTTTAGTGTTAGTGTTTTTGTAACATGGAGGATTTGCCAGGAGCAAGATTAAAAAAGGTCAATAATAAAAAGTATTGTGTCATAAAAACCCAACTAAAGATACACTTCATATGAACCCAAAATGATTATTTATGTATGAAATAAATTTATGATTAGGTTAAATTTTATATGTGTGTTTATGTTTGTCCCACATTTTTGTGAAAACTATCCTTAGTTTTTTCCATTAATCATCTATCTGTCTGTCTGTCTGTCTATCTATCTATCTATCTATCTATCTATCTATCTATCTATCTATCTATCTATCTATCTATCTATCTATCTATCTATCTATCTATCTATCTATCTATCTATCTATCTATCTATCTATCTACCTTCTCTACGTGGGCCACACGGTGGTGTAGTGGTTAGCACTCTCGCCTTGCAGCGAGAAGACCCGGGTTCGAGCCCCGGTTGGAACAAGGGCCTTTCTGCACGGAGTTTGCATGTTCTCCCCGTGTGTGCGTGGGTTCTCTCCGGGTACTCCGGCTTCCTCCCACAGTCCAAAAACATGCAATGTGGGGATAGGTAAATTGGACACTCCAAATTGACCATAGGAGTGAGTGTGAGAGTGAATGGTTGTTTGTCTCTATCTGTGTGTGGCCCTGCGATGGACTGGTGAACTGTCCAGGGTGTACCCCGCCTATCGCCCGATGTAGCTGAGATTGGCACAGCACCCCCCGCGACCCTCTGGTTGAGGATAAAGCGGTAGATGATGACTGACCTTCTCTACGTTTTGATGAGTGTAAACCAAAAATTGAATGGTTAGCCATTTTGGCGTTAAATTCAAACTTTCTGCTGCAACAGGGCGCTGCTGTGCCGAGCCGCTGTTCCATGAGACTACGATAAAACACACAACAAAACACAACAACAAACAATATACAAATGAACACACACACATATACACAGTGTGTTAAAGAATGTGTGCCTCATGGGGCTGGTTGCCATGGAGACACTGATAAGGGTTCTAAATGGAGCTCAATAATTCATGAGCTGTTGATAAGACGGACAACACACACACACACACACACACACACACACACACAAACGAGGAACCAACACAGACGACTTTAACGAGACACACAAGACATTGTGTCTCACACACACAGACACACACACGCACGCTTGGGTGCAAGAGTTCAAACCTCTTTTATTCAAATTCATTACTCTGAGTTAATAAAGTTTGGATCAATACGAGCTCTGCGGTGATACAGTAGACAAGCTCGTATCTGTTCTCACCCAGCGTTTTAAATAAAGTTACTTTTCCGTCGACTCAGCAGAACAGAACAAGTTTCTCTGTTGTTGTTTCCTCTTCGTTTGACGAGATCAGGACGTACAACGCGTAAAATAAATACAAATCTGTGAAGATTTTGTTCAGTTTACTGGTTTAAGTTGCAGTACTCACATGGACAGTAGGGGGAAGCATAGAGGCATTATTGCTTATTCAAATGTGAAGCCAAGTTTCATTTTGTTATGTAATAGTGACATTTTTAGCTTTTTTTGGGATGAACCCACAAATATTTATTTTTCCAGCAGAGGGGGCGCTGTTTCCTTCCACCAGTCGTATTAGTGGCTTTTACGACATCTTTTGCACCAAAATACGATTTTTCGTTTTTGTCTGAGTTGAAAAATGATGTCAACACAGGCGAGTGGATCAAAATGACGCTAACTGTGTTGTCTCACTAAAAATGTTGCACTTTTCTTTAAATGTGACGTTATTGGCTTCTGTGTTTATTGTGTACAGAGACTTTTTAACCCCACAAGGGGGCAGCAATGAGGAACTGACCAAACACGCCAAAAATAACATTCATTGATAAAACATTTATTAATAATTATAATAGAATTTTATATTTAGTGATCAAGCAGAGTTTTTTCTGTGAGAAAAAAATGTCATTGTTTTTAAGTGTTTTTCATGTTTGTGTCGCTGTTTTCTCTTCTCTGAACAACAAAGACGAGAAAAGAAAGCAATTAAAAGGAGGTGAAGCCGTTTGCTGCTCTGAGACAAAGACCTGTCCGAGGAAGAAAAACACTCTTCATCACTGTCAGGAGGAGGAGGAGATGAAGGAGTAATAACAGCTTTATCAATGCTGCAGGAGGAGGAGGAGAAAAGTTTATTCCATAAAGAAAGTAATTAAATAGGGCGTTTTATTAGCGTGTAAAGAAGAGGAAACACACGTTTTATCACTGCAGAGGGAGGATTAAGAGAACAGAGGAGGAGGCAAAGAAAAGCAGGCTTTTATTGTCACAGCGAGGAGAAGAAAGGAGGAGAAACAAAATGATTTACTTTCAATAGATTTTATTTAAATTAAAAACTCATAATTAACAATCATTTTTACATTTTAAATATATATTTCAAATGTATTCCCACAAATGGGGTCCACAAATATTTTATAAATGTAGGCTAGTATTAGCTAGTTTTGCTAGTAATAACTTGCCAGTTTTAGCTAGTTTTGAAAAACATTTTAAAACATTTTCTCTCTGATTATAAATCACAAGTTCCTGGAATAACTGGGAAATATTCACACATTCACACAATATTCACACGATTGTGGAAAGTTTTCAGCAGTCATGAGTCATTGATGTAGAAGAGACAGAGTGAAAGAACGCGATCACCTCAGAAATCAATTTGATTGGCTCTCAGCACTCGATATCATCGAGTCGGCTGCTGATTGGCCGGCCGTCTCCTCCAGGCCTGGTTGACCTCATCAGTCCACCTTTCAATCGAATCCTTTGGGGCAAGTCTGTTGTGGAGCTGATGGTGGGGATCGACTTGTCAGACTGGTCAACCAGTCAATGGACAACCCTCTGAGTCTCCTGCAGGGGGCGCTCACAGCATCATCAGCACTGACTGTGTCTCAGTCCATGAACCAACCTCACTTCAAAAACACTGCGCTGAGCTGCGGGCCGTTGTGCTGGGTTAACCGTGGACGCTCTCTAGCGTAAATGAAGCGCCCCCTGGCTGCTCGGGGCTCAGATGGCGCATTTGTTTTGTCCTTATGCTGCTGCCTTCAGGGCAGCGGGAGCCGGGTGGAGCTGAAGAGCGAGGAGGAGGAGGAGGAGGAGGAGGGAGCTCTGTGCATCTGGGTCCCCTCTTTCACTCTCTCATCGCATGTTCATCTCGCTATGATCTCATTTCACCTCTTACTTGTTTATCAGTTCTGCACGAGGCAGAATTCACGACGCAGAATTCACTCGATGATTTTAAGTTTTGGAGTTTTCAAACCAAAATACGAGAATTATTAGAAAACACGTAAAAGGGAAATTGCATATTTGGAAATGTGGAGAGTGTCCCGTCTCTAAAACGGATATTTAGACTGATCAAACTTTATTGCATTTTTAATTCTTTAAATCCCATAAAAAAACAATGTATATATTATTTTACAGTAAAAAAAATCCCAGAAAACAACTATACTTCTTTTTGTTAATTTTGCTTTAATTTCAATGTATAGTTTTTCTTTCCCTAAAAAAACTACACTCTCAGCACCTTAAGTACAAAAACGCCCCCTCTCTAGATCTGCTATTAAACACTTTATAGTGTGTGTGTGTGTGTATATATATACACATATATATATATATATACACATATATACATATGTGTGTATATATACTGTATCCTTTAAATCCCATTCAAAAACATATGTATACACATTTTTTTACTGTAAGAAATTGACATCATGATGATGAAAATGATAATATACAACATTAACAATTTTTCAATATTAATTTTAATATATAGTCCTATATTCCTTTAATCTTTATTTTCAGAGTTATTATTTTATATACTGTATATATATGGTTATGTCTCTCTCACACACACGCAAACACACAATTTCCTGACAGTGTTATTTTTTAATTAATCACTGGGCCAAGAAAAACAAAAGTAAAAAAAACGATAGGTGACATTCAGGTGAGTTTCACAGTTTGTGTTTTAGTGTGAACACATGAATGTGGCGTGTTAGCGCGACACATTTAAACTCGTCATTGAGAAGTTTCCTGTGAATCGACTCGAGGACAGCGACACATTAATGTGTGTGTGTGTGATTGATTGATTCTAAATCAATGGATTTGTGCGAGTGGGTGAAAAACTTGCTGACCTTTTCCCTGGGTCACATGTTCATCCATGTCCGATTCTGGCGAAAAATTCGATGACAATGCTGCTGCTGTGGCAGCTCTGTCGCCCCCCTGTGGAATTCTACACTGCAAAAAATCGATCCTACTAGAACTAATCCTTAAATTGATTGACATTTTCTTGTAATCTTCTACTGGGGTGAAGCAAATTTCACTTGTCCAGAATGTTTAAAAGTAACTGCACTCTCAGCACCTGAACATCAGTTTTAGAAAGGGGACATTATTGTACTTAAGGTGCTGAGAGTGTAGACAATTAAAAATGTTGGTTGTCAGTGAAATAAAACATCAGGACTGAGCTCAGTTAAGGAGAATCATTAAGCCTTAATCCTTAATCTGGGATTAGAATTAACTTCATCGTGAAATACAGTTTTAATTCTCAGACATGAAGTCGTCTCGTTAAGACGGAGACGATTTTACGAGAGACGACGGAGAGAGAGATTCAACCTGACACCAATCTGTCACACACACTCACACACACACACATTCACACACACACACACTCACACACACACACGTTAATGAAGATGAACACGAGGCAGAGAAGAACAGAGATGAGACAGATGGAGACAATCAGTCACATGGAAGATGACATGCTCTCTCTCTCTCTCTCTCTGTTTGTCTTGTTTGTCTCGTTGTTAACGGTGACACTGACTCCGCCCCCCTCCACAGTCACAGGTGGAGGTTCGACTCACTGTCAGTTCACACGTCTGAAGACAAAAATATCTCGGAGAGAGAAAGAGAGAGAGAGAGAGAAAGAGAGAGCGAGATTACAGATGAACAGCAGCAGTTTCATCATCGTATGCTGAAAAGCAGATTCTTTGCCAAATTTCATTTTCATTTAAATCACGTTTTAATCCTGAAGGATTTAAACACAAAACTCTGTGTTTTTATTTTAACACTCATCACTGCTGCTCTGGGTTAGCCTCATAACTACTAAATTACCAACACTCATAAAACTACCAAACTATCAAGACTGCTAAAACGACCAATACTGCTAAAACTACTTAACTACCAATACTGCTTAAACTACTAATACTGCTAAAATATTAATACTGCTAAAGCTACCAATACTGCTAAAATTACTAATACTGCTAAAACTACCAATACTGCTAAAGCTACAAAATTACCAATACTGCTAAAACTAGCAATACTGTCTCAACTACCAATATTGCTAAAACAGCTAAACTACCAATATGCTAAAACTACTAAATTACCAATACTGCTAAAACTACTAATACTGCTAAAATATTAATACTGCTTAAGCTACCAATACTGCTAAAATTACTTAACTGCTAAAACTACCAATACTGCTAAAGCTACAAAATTACCAATACTGCTAAAACTAGCAATACTGTCTCAACTACCAATATTGCTAAAACAGCTAAACTACCAATATGCTAAAACTACTAAATGACCAATACTGCTAAAACTACCCACACTAACAAAACTATCAATACATCCCAGAGTACCATTGCTGCCAAAACTACCAAATCTACATCTAATTGCCAAAAACCAAAATCTACCAAAAGGCCAAATCTCCCTGAAACTATAGAAATGGGAAATTTACCCAAACTACAAAAACTACCACCATCAAAACTACGGCAGAATTTTCAACCATCTTAAAGAGACACGTTTAAAACAACCGCTCACTTCATTTTCGTTTGAAAATAAATGGTAAATAATAAAAAATAATAATTTTGTTTTAGGAAAAGTTACTTTTTTACTCAGATTTGTTTTAATGGAACAATTATCTCTTCTGTTTATTCGATTACATTTTTGCATTTGAAAAATAAAACACAAATTCAATGAAGGAAACATGAACATATAAATATATTAGTGTGTTCAAAATAAACATTTATTTCATGTGTATTTTAATATATTTCGATTTCTTTCAAATGAATAATAATGTGATTAATGTTTCAAAGCTGTCGACACGTTTGTGTTTCAGAACAAACACAGGAGAGAGAGAGAGAGAGAGAGAGCGAGAGAGTGGGAGAGAGGGAGGGGGAGACGTTGGACGTCCTGGTGAGAAGGTTTCATGCTGCTTTCACTCCAGCAGGGGGTGACACAAGTTTCACACAAAAACAAAAAGAACAAAAATACCAAACAAACAAAAAACACTGGAGATCAAAGAGAACAAGAAAAACCTTTATTTTAAATATAACCTTGTTTTTTTTGTGTCAGATATAAAAAAGAAACAGCTTCCTGCAGTTTTCTCTTCTTCTCTCTAACGTTCTGACTCATTTCCTCACAGCAGTGACTCCAAAGTTTCTGTGAACTTTTCTGTAACTGAAGAAAAAGAAAGAATGTAAAAATAAAAAGATTCTGTCGGGACAAACTCTGAATCTCACAGTCGGGACATTTTTTGTCTTAAAGGTCTCGTGTGTAACATTTGCTTTTTTCGGCGAAGATTTCCCATAAGTGCAAAAACATGGACATTATATTATTGTTTATGTTCATCTTCGATTGAAAGTTGTGTTTCACAGTTTTTTTTTTTACAAAAAACAGTAAAATAACGCTTGTTCACGCCATAATTTCTTTACTTTTACTTTGACGACAAGTACATGTACGTGTTACTGTCAACTCTTACAAAACTAAGTGTGAACACAGTATGAGCCAAGCAGTTGTGACATTTTTTGTCTTAAAGGTCTCGTGTGTAACATTTACACGACTGTGAAAAAAAATGTGAACACTGTGACTTGAAATGACATCGTTCTTGTTTATGTTCGTCCTCGATCAAAGTCTTGCTTTCACAGGTTTTCGTGAAAAAAAATGCATTTACAAAAAAAACAGTAAAATAATGCACGTTTACACCATCATTTTTTTTTTACATCTTTTAACTGCAATCTATAACAAAACTATGTGGGTAAAAATGTTTTAGGTGTTTAAAATATTTACCGAACAAGCTTTAGACGTAAGCGATTGTTAAATTCGCAGTAAAGCTTTGCAATTTTTTTTACGACTTTTGTGGAAAAACAGTAAACAACAGTAAAAAAATTCTTTAAAAAATCGTAAAAAAAGGTACTTTTATGTCCTTACATCACATGATCGATGACAAAACACGACAGCAGCTGTGAGGAAAAAGTATCACACAACAACCTCTTTAAAGGTCCAGCGTCAACGGATTAGTGACACCTAGTGGTGAGACTGCAGACTGCGACAAAATCAAACTAGAAAACACCTCACTTTCCTGAGAACATCAGGGAACTACGGTGGCCTTCACCGACCAGAAAGGACGTCGTTCTGTTTTGTTTTGCGTCAGATTCGTCAAGATGGCCGCCATCACCAAGCAAGACCCTTGACAAAAACAATATATACAGTAAATATAAATATTTATATAACCAAACTTTTTGGTTGTTTCTGAAGCGATGATCCACTTGTATAAAGATTATTATGGGATGTATATTACAGTTCTGCCAGTACATGTTACGTACTGAGTCTTTAAAATGGACGTGGCTCCAGTTTGGAATGTGTCTTAAAGGACAGTGACTGTGTGTGTGTGTGTGAGGACACACCCCCAAGGTGCAGTGTGCAGCGAGGACAGACGGGGGGGACACACAGACAAGACGACCTCCTTTCATGGATTGAAAGTGCAGGAGACTTGATGATGAAGACGATGATGAAGATGAAGATGATGCAACGAGCAGAAACAGCATCAAACACACATTTACATACACGTGTGTCTTCAGTGACAGGAGAGAGACACAGATCGTGTCTTCAGAGCACGAGGACGTCGTGAATCGGTTTCGGAAAATTAGCGAGAAAAAGAAAACGCGTGGGTTTAAGATTTTCTCTGAAAAGGAAATGAAGGAAAAAAAGAAACGAAACGACGACGGAATCAAAGGAAGTCACAGGTTTCCTGCTTTCTTACCTGGAGTTGCGTCACCATGACAACAGCTCAAACTACTTCTTGGAAATGTTCCTCTGTCCACTGACGTGAATCAGCTCTTTATAACCTGATCAAGTCGAGTTTAACCCGGAGAACTCGGAGCTTTTAGAGCTTTTTTCCACGTTATTACGATTAAACGTACGTACTGAGGCTTTAAGATCGGACAACATGAAGAATCTTATTTTCTGTTATAAAACATATTTCAACTATATCTTTAAAATAAACCAATACAAAAAACTATTTCATTTCAATATAAAAGAGAAAAAAAACAACAACTTATAAAATCTTTATTCACAGCAAGACACAGACTGAGCTTCTGAGGCGAAATGAAAGGGAAAAATAGATTTTAGTCACTTAACAAAAGACTCTGCAGTGGCGGTCCTTCCTACAGGCGACATAGGCGCCTGCCTAGGGCGCCATCTAGTGAGGGGCACCAAAATATGCGGCGAGAAAATAAAATAGAATAAAAATTATAATGTCTATTTATCTTTTCAACAGTTTTTGTCATCCCTCTGTATCTACAACAATACTTCAACATAAAAACAAATTACACTTTAGTAAAATAAATGAAAATTCTAACCACAGGAGGTTATAGATAATATATTATTCTATTCACTGGGGTGAGTTTGAACCTTATTTGTTTATTTTGTATATTATATTTTGATTATAATATGGTTATATGAATCTTATTTTACAGTATTTAATTTTGCACACAATGTTTTATTGTAAGTTTAATTTTTTGTTTTGATTCTTTAGTGTGCACTTTTTGTTCTCAGATGTTGCACTACTGTTAAAGTTAAAAGTTTTTTTTTTGTATATTTATTATTGAACAGGTTTATTCTTTTGCACATATTGTTATATTGTTTGTATTATAATTGTTTAAATAAATGTGGACATGAGTTATTTTCTCGTGGGGAAGGGGCGGCATCAATCAAGCTCGTCTAGGGCACCAAATGGTCTAGGACCGCCCCTGCTTGAAGTCTACGATATATAAAACAAATACATGTTTCACGTCTTTATCTCACTGTGAGACAGACTTTTACAACAGGAAACTGAAGTTTGTAAACCACTCACTCTCCCGCACCAAAGCCCATAGAGAAAATCAGTGCTTTTAACATCACAGCACACAGGAGTCGTTGATCCACTGTTGCCTCCATCACTATGTTCAAATGTCTTATTTTGTCACTTCGGCTTTTGAAATCTTTCGTTCAGATTTACTTCAGTGACACAAAGTGACCACACGAGGCAGTAGCAGACCAGCAGCTCCTGCTAAAATCACTGATTTTCTCTATGGGGTTTGGTGTGGGAGAGTGAGTGCTTTACAAACTTCAGTTTCCTGTTGGGAAAAACATGGATAAAGCAGTAAACATATGAATAATCTATCATAAACTTAATCTGGTGTAAAAAAAAAAATCAAAAAAAAATCAATTGACTAGATTGTGTCTTTAAAGGTCTAGTGCATGAATTTTTACTTAAAGTAGTTTTAATCTTTATATACTGTGATGACTCTGCAACATGACACCGTGACGCTCTCCTCTTTAAGGTTAGTGTAAGGACATGTGTTTCCTGAGAAACGAGAAAACGTGACACCGGGATTTCTCCTGACGGACGTGGAGGAAGAACTCGAGTCATCGTTGCTGAACTGCGTTGTGTGAGGGAAGTGTGTCCTCGCAGGCACACGGGATTATCAATAAATCCACAGGAAGTGACTGTGATTCACACACACACGCGCCTGACATGACTCAGCAATAATTGTATCAACATGATTTGACAAGGTTCCTTTATGTGAAGCATCATCATGAATAAAAACATGTACACACACACACACACACACACGCACACACACACACACACACACACACACAGGGAGTGTCACTAAGTACAGAGGTTACTCCATGTCAGAGTGGGAGTGGTTCCAGGTTCCCTCCCCCTCACAACTGCAGTTTGACAATGGGAGGAGGAGGAGCCGAGAGGCTCCGCCCACTGCCGTGTCACATGTTGTTGAGATCAGACCTGTTAGAATTCTGAGGAAGTGAAACTCAGACAGTGGTGGTGACAGAGCGGTGAAATGGCAGGAGTTCAGCTGCAGAGAGAAACCTTCTGTTGTTCCATCTGTTTGGATCTTCTGAAGGATCCTGTGACTCTTAACTGTGGACACAGCTTCTGTAAGAACTGTATTAAAGACCACTGGGACTCAGAGGAGCAGAGGAGGATCTACAGCTGCCCTCAGTGTAGAGAGGACTTCACACCGAGGCCTGACCTGAAGAAAAACACCATGTTAGCAGATTTAGTGAAGGAGCTGAAGAAGACTGAACTCCACGCTGCTCCTGCTCATCACTGCTATGCTGGAGCTGAAGATGTGGCCTGTGATTTCTGCACTGGCAGGAAACTGAAAGCTCTCAAGTCCTGTTTGGTTTGTTTGGCCTCTTACTGTGAGGAACATCTCCAGCCTCATCATCAATCACCTGCATTTAAGAAACACAAGCTGGTGGAGCCGTCCAAGAACCTCCAGGAGAACATCTGCCCTCGTCACGACGAGGTGATGAAGATGTTCTGCCGCACTGATCAGCAGTGCATCTGTTATCTCTGCTCTGTGGACGAACATAAAGACCACGACACGGTCTCAGCTGCAGCAGAGAGGACGCACAAGCAGAGAGAGCTGGATCTGAGTCAAGAAGAAGTCCAGCAGAGACTCCAGGACAGAGACAGAGACGTGAAGGTGCTTCAACAGGAGAGGAAGACTCTCACTCTCTCTGCTGATAAAGCCGTGGAGGACACAGACAAGAGCTTCACTGAGATGATGGGTCTCCTGCAGAAGAGAAGCTCTGACGTGAAGCAGCAGATCAGATCCAAGGAGGAAACTGAGGTGAGACGAGTCAGAGACGCTGAGGAGAAGCTTCAGCAGGAGATCACTGAGCTGAAGAAGAGAGAAGCTGAACTGAAGCAGCTCTCACTCACACACGACCACAACCAGTTTCTCCTCAACTACCACTCACTGTCAGCACTCAGTCCGTCCACACACTCGTCCACCATCAACGTCCGTCCTCTGAGACACTTTGAGGACGTGACGGCGGCTGTGGCAAAGCTCAGAGGTCAACTGCAGGACGTCCTGACTGAGACGTGGACAAACATCTCACTGGCTGTGGCTGAAGTAGATGTTTTACTGACCGAACCAGAACCAGAACCAAAGACCAGAAATGGATTCCTCAGATATTCAGAGGAAATCAAACTGGATCCAAACACAGTTCACACACAGCTGTTATTATATGAGGGAAACAGAAAAGTGACATTTATGGATAAAGATCAGTCTTATCCTCGTCACACAGACAGATTCACTGGTTATTATCGTCAGGTCCTGAGTGAAGAGAGTCTGACTGGACGTTGTTACTGGGAGGTGAAGTGGACAGGAAGAGGAGTTTATGTAGCAGTGACGTACAAGAACATCAGCAGATCAGGTTCACATGAAAGTTTATTTGGATTCAATGACAAATCTTGGGCTTTACATTGTGACCAAAACAAATGTCAGTTTGTTCACAACAGTGTCAGCACTGACGTCTCAGATGTTAAAGTCTCCAGAGTGGGAGTTTACCTGGACCCCAGAGCAGGTCTTCTGTCCTTCTACAGAGTCTCTGACACCATGACTCTGCTCCACAGAGTCCAGACCACGTTCTATCAGACTCTCTATGCTGGAGTTTGTCTTTATTCTTCATCTGGAGCCACAGCAGAGTTCTGTAAACTCAAATAATCTGGAGTTCTTTCAGCAGCAGTGAGTTAAACTCTGAGTTTAAATCTTTAACTTTTGACTTTTGAATTCAAACTGTGAGCAACTTTATTGACAAAGTTTCTTTCATTTGCTCATTTTGTTAAGTGTATTTGATTCATGGTTAAGTGTAATTGATTCATGGTTAAGTGTATTTGATTCATGGTTAAGTGTAATTGATTCATGGTTAAGTGTATTTGATTCATGGTTAAGTGTAATTGATTCATGGTTAAGTGTATTTGATTCATGGTTAAGTGTAATTGATTCATGGTTAAGTGTATTTGATTCATGGTTGTGTATTTGATTCATAGTTAAGTGTAAATGATTCATGGTTAAGTGTATTTGATTCATAGTTAAGTGTAATTGATTCATGGTTAAGTGTAATTGATTCATGGTTAAGTGTATTTGATTCATGGTTAAGTGTATTTAATTCATGGTTAAGTGTAATTGATTCATGGTTAAGTGTATTTGATTCATGGTTAAGTGTAATTGATTCATGGTTAAGTGTATTTAATTCATGGTTAAGTGTAATTGATTCATGGTTAAGTGTAATTGATTCATGGTTAAGTGTATTTGATTCATGGTTAAGTGTAATTGATTCATGGTTAAGTGTATTTGATTCATGGTTAAGTGTAATTGATTCATGGTTTAGTGTATTTGATTCATGGTTAAGTGTATTTAATTCATGGTTAAGTGTAATTGATTCATGGTTAAGTGTATTTGATTCATGGTTAAGTGTATTTAATTCATGGTTAAGTGTAATTGATTCATGGTTAAGTGTAATTGATTCATGGTTAAGTGTAATTGATTCATGGTTAAGTGTATTTGATTCATGGTTAAGTGTATTTAATTCATGGTTAAGTGTAATTGATTCATGGTTAAGTGTATTTGATTCATGGTTAAGTGTATTTAATTCATGGTTAAGTGTAATTGATTCATGGTTAAGTGTATTTGATTCATGGTTAAGTGTATTTGATTCATGGTTAAGTGTATTTGATTCATGGTTAAGTGTATTTAATTCATGGTTAAGTGTATTTGATTGTTTTAATGATTGTAGAAATCAATAAAAGTTGGGATTTTTAAACTCTATCCATGGTTGTTTTACCTGATCATCAAATCTCCACAACAACAACACACACACACACACACACACACACACATTCAGAGCGAGAGGACACTGGGATTTTAGATTTCTGATTAAATCTTAAATTGTCATGTCATTTATTTATTTATTTATTTATTTATTTATTTATTTATTTGCTTGGAAAACTTGGAAAAGTCCGAGCGATGTCACCGACTCCCGACATGGGATTCCAACATGGCTGCCATTCACGCTAACAACGCTACTTTTACCGTTAAATACAATCTATATGTGTGTGTGTGTGTCTGTTGTAGACAGTTAGATTAGGATTAGAATTAGGCAACTTGTTGTACTGGTTAACGTTAGGGTCTATGAATGCATTATTTTTACTGAGTTTCCTCACTGAGAATGTTGTATAATTGTGTGTGTGTGTGTGTGTGTGTGTGTGTGACAGACAGACAGACAGACAGACAGACAGACAGACAAGGAAATATTTGACTGTGTTTCCCCTGCAGGCTGTTCTTACATTTCACTGTGTTCAACCCACAACATTCACATGATATGAATTATTCATGACATCTACACACACTGGTTCTGTGTGTGTGTGTGTGTGTGTGTGTGTGTGTGTTCACAGCTAATAACTCATGTCTGCTGCTGATTGTTGTTGTGCACAGATTTCATTTCTCCTCCACTCAGTCTTTTCCTCTCGTGGTGATTCAAAAAAACAACAATGAAACCAAACACAGTGAGGACAGGTGTGTGTGTGTGTGTGTGCGTGTGTGTGTGTGTGTGTGTGTGTGTGTGTGTGTGTGTGTGTGTGTTTTGACAGACCTGCAGAGGGATAAGACTTGGTTTTAAAGAGATGGACAAAAAAACAGATTTCAGCCTTAACTCTCCCACACCAAAGCCCATAGAGAAAACAGTGATTTTAACATCACACACACAGGAGTTGTTGATCCACTGCTGCCTCCATCACTAGGTTTAAATGTCTTATTTTAGTGAATTCAGCATTTAAAGTCCTTCATTCAGATTGACCTCAGTGACACAAAGTGACCACACGAGGCAGCAGTAGACCAGCAGCTCCTGTGTCCCTGCCAGCTAAAATCACTGATTTTCTCTATGGGCTTTGGTGTGGGAGAGTGAGTGGTTTGTAAAGTCTATTTTTTTTCGTAATACACCGCTATAATGAGAAGTGTCTGAATATCCCACGAGACGGAAGAAGTCCACTTCCAGTCAGACACTGCAGTTTGTGGATGAAGGGGTGAGGATGACTGCATGCATGAGTTTCTGCAGCTCTTCTGGCTCCAGTTTTTAGTTTTATTGTTTTTTTATGAAACGGTTCAGAGGGTCAAACACAGCAGTGTGTGTGTGTGTGTGTGCGCGCGTGTGTGTGAGTGTGTGTGTGTGTGTGTGTGCGCTTCAGTGACTTTCTGAAGGTGTAACTTTGTCTTGTTTTGCCGCTGACACTGAAACCTTTTTAATCTGTCAGATCCAATATGTGCTCTTTACAGCAGAGTCTGTCTGTGTGTGTGTGTGTGTGTGTGCACTCGTGTGTGTGTGTGTGTGATGGGAACAGGAAGTGAGTTTGAGGTCATGAAGGTCATTCAAAATTTAAGCTCCATTCACATGGCTGTTGTTCTGTCACAGAGAATACACTCAGTAAACACACACACACACACACACACAGTGTGACAGGGTGGGGTCGTGACCTCACATGAAACACAAGTGTTTCAGAACAACTACAAACCAGAGGCACAAGGACAGAGAAGAAAGTTTAATCATGACGTATCATGTGACTTTCACACGTGTGACGTCGTTTCTTTTGTCGGAGAAAACGTATCATTTAACACATTTACTGTGTGAATGTTCTGTAAAGTGGATGAAATCTGAATTAAATGACTTTAAAGAACAAAGGAACGAGTTAAAGAAGACGTTTACAATCTGCTGTATGAATTAAATAAGTTAAATAAAATGCCATATGTACCTTTTTTAATTTAATTATATGATCTGACTATTATTATTATTAATAGTTGTAATAAGGAGGCGATTTGTTGCACATTAAACACAAGGGCAACTCAGTGTGCTTCACATAAAAACAAAAATAACATTTAAAACATTCAATTGTACAAATTAAATTTGAACAAGGAGAGGAATAAAACAAAGTGAGAAAGTTAGATTAAAATGGAGAATAAAATTTAATATTGCGGCGTAAAACAATAAATTATGAGAAAATTAATAAAATCGTCAGAAGATTAACATTTAAAAAGCTCAAACGAGAAATGTTTCTTTTTAAATATTCAACTTTTCCTCATGCACACTCCAGTCCAGCAGGTGGCAGACATTAAACCGCCTTTAACCAGCAACAACAACAACACTGACCCCAACAGAAGAAGAGGAAGAGGAAGAGGAAGAGGAGAGCAGCTCTGCAGGTGTTTGACCTAAAATGGAGGTGAAGCAAATGTGCCCAACAGAATCAAAGGATAAATATCAATGAATCATTTACAGCTAAATTAAATCATTAAATCATTAAATCATAAACACTTTTGTTTGAACATGTGGATAAATTTCACCTCGACGTCGACATGTGAGGTAAGAAAAAACAACTTTATTTTTCCTCTGAGAACGACAAACTCTGTCGACTCCTGGGCTAACTTTGGTGCTAAAAGGCTAACGAGTCATGTTGGTGTTGGTGGTTTTAGCTGATGTTAGCTTGTTGTTTCAGCACAGGTTCACTTCTGGTTTTTACCTGAAGTTAGCTTCATGTTTTAGCTGAGATTAGCTCCATGTTTTGGCTTATGTTAGCTTTTCATTTTGGCTTGTTCATTACAACTGTTAGCTGTGTTCCTTGGCACAGACTAACTTGTTGTTTTTAGCTATTTATTTGTAGTTTGTTGATGTTTGACTATGGTTAGCTTGTTGTTTTTGGCACAGGTTCACTTGCTTTTTAAGCTGTGGTTAGCTTTATGTTTCAGCTGTGTTTAGTTTTATGCTTTGGCTTATTTAGCTAGTTAGTTTAGCTTGTCACTTTAGTTATGACTTGGTTTAGCTTGTTGTGTTGACACAGGTTCAGTTGTTAGTTTTAAAACAGCTTAATTTAGTATTTGCTTAGGTTAGCTTGTTGTTGACATTGTCTTTAAGCTAACCTAAGCCAACTTTAAGGCTCATTTTGGGAATTATTTTGTTGGCTTTTATCGACCAATAATAACTAATGTTAATATTAATAGCTTGTAGTTTTTTCTTCAGTTGCTTGTGTTTTTCGTCCGCTGCTGTCATGCTAGTTGCACAGAGTTATCAGCTCATATTATTGTTGCCACAATATTAGGATTATAAATCGTGTAAAGTCCACTATGACAAACGACACCCACATTTTTGACATTTCTGCCCAACAGGAAGGTGTTTTTCAAACCTTTCCTCAGACCTGTGGACACCTGTGGAGACCTGTGGACACCTGTGGTGACCTGTGGACACCTGTGGAGACCTGTGGACAGTGTAAAGGTCCAGGAACACCCGCGGCGGTGAAATGGGATTTTAACGTGAGTACATTTACACCTGGCGTCATCGAATGACATCTAATCTCTTCTGGGCTCATTCGCACTTGTGTTTTAACGCGGTCTCGGAGCGCTTGGGTTCCTCGGCTGCTTTAACGTCTGAAGTGTCGCGTCGCTCGGGCTCTAATCCAATCACCTTAAAGTCGTCTTAAAGTGAGGAGTAAACGGAGGCAACGGTGCAAGTTCGTTCATCGTCTCTCTGCAGACTCACACATTTACACTCACACACTCACACACACACACACACACACACAGTTAAAACAAATAATTGAAAAAGTCATTAAGAAGCTTTTTCCCGTTTGATTCGAGGGCCGCAGAAGAAAGAGAAGCGAGCACTCAGAGTCTTAAGTGCTTTATCTTTCTTACGCCTACGTGAAATGTGTAGGTGTCTGCCATGAAATATTTACGGCTTTTTTAAGACGCTCAGGACTGGAAATTTCTTTTAGATCTGCAGGTTTGGAGGAGACACTGGTGCTTCTTCTTCAGTGTGTGTTTGATGGACTTTATTGTAGCCCTCAGGTCGTGAGTCGCTGTTATTTTTACAGTGTGTCTGTTTCTAATTCACTGGTGATTTTTAAGAAACCTGGAAACCTTTTACAGTTTTTTTTATGACTCTATCTTAAATTTTTACTTAAAAAAAAAATAGAAAATAATAATATAAAAGAATAAAAAAAACTCAATAATATCTTTAGGAACATGTTTCATGTCTTTATCTCACTTTGAGACAGACTTTTCCAACAGGAAACTGCAGTTTCAGCAGCAGCAGACCAGCAGCTCCTGTGTGCTGTGATGTTAAAATCACTGATTTTCTCTATGGGCTTTGGTGTGGGAGAGTGAGTGAGTTTACAAACCCGCTGTTTCCTGTCGAACAGAGTTTTATTAACGCGCTTCTTTGGTTAATTTGTTTCCTCTTTGTGTCGACGTGTCCTTCGTCGCTCGCTCTGAAGACAAACTTGTGACGGCAGAAGAGACAAATGTCAGCTGTGCGTGTGTGTGTGTGTGTGTGCGCGTGTGTGTGTGTGTGTGTGTGTGAGACAGCGTTGTTCTGCTTCAAAGCCCATTTTGAGTCAATGGCTGTGTCATGACGGGTTTTTGTCAACCCCCTGCGGTGATACGAGACTCTGGGAGTGTATCAGTGCTCAAGACTGTTCTCTGTGTGTGTGTGTGTGTGTGTGTGTGTGTGTGTCTGTGTGTGTGTGTGTGTGTGTATATATCCCAGAAGCTCAGCTGTCAGACTGTCTCTCCTCATTTTTCTCCTCTTTCTTCTACATTTTGATGAAGAATCTAAACTAAACGTTCATCATCATCATCATCATCATCCTCGTCATCATCATTTTAATTTAACAGTCAAAGTAAGAGCAGGTGAAGATGTGATCATGTGGTTTCCAACAGTGTCGACTTGATTAAGATCATTAAGAGAAAATGTGCTGTGCAGTCTGTTCTCTGAAATATAATCTAACATAAACTCTATTTAAAACCTGATTAACCCACACGTCTGTCTGTGTGGGCGACTCGTTATGTGACATTTAACAAAGTTTATTGAGAGTCAATCAAAGCTGGAAGAAAATATTCACATTTAAGAAGCTGAAAATGACAGAAAGTAGAAAATATTCACATTTAAGAAGCTGAAAATGACAGAAAGTAGAAAATATTCACATTTAAGAAGCTGAAAATGACAGAAAGTAGAAAATATTCACATTTAAGAAGCTGAAAATGACAGAAAGTAGAAAATATTCACATTTAAGAAGCTGAAAAATGACAGAAAGTAGAAAATATTCACATTTAAGAAGCTGAAAATGACAGAAAGTAGAAAATATTCACATTTAAGAAGCTGAAAATGACAGAAAGTAGAAAATATTCACATTTAAGAAGCTGTAAATGACAGAAAGTAGAAAATATTCACATTTAAGAAGCTGAAAATGACAGAAAGTAGAAAATATTCACATTTAAGAAGCTGAAAATGACAGAAAGTAGAAAATATTCACATTTAAGAAGCTGAAAATGACAGAAAGTAGAAAATATTCACATTTAAGAAGCTGAAAAATGACAGAAAGTAAAAATATTCACATTTAAGAAGCTGAAAATGACAGAAAGTAGAAAATATTCACATTTAAGAAGCTGAAAATGACAGAAAGTAGAAAATATTCACATTTAAGAAGCTGAAAATGACAGAAAGTAGAAAGTATTCACATTTAAGAAGATGAAAATGACAGAAAGTAGAAAATATTCACATTTAAGAAGCTGAAAATGACAGAAAGTAGAAAATATTCACATTTAAGAAGCTGAAAATGACAGAAAGTAGAAAATATTCACATTTAAGAAGCTGAAAATGACAGAAAGTAGAAAATATTCACATTTAAGAAGCTGAAAATGACAGAAAGTAGAAAATATTCACATTTAAGAAGCTGAAAAATGACAGAAAGTAGAAAATATTCACATTTAAGAAGCTGAAAAATGACAGAAAGTAGAAAATATTCACATTTAAGAAGCTGAAAAATGACAGAAAGTAGAAAATATTCACATTTAAGAAGCTGAAAAATTACAGAAAGTAGAAAATATTTACATTTAAGAAGCTGATTTTTTTTTACAGTCTTTTGGCTCATAAAACACTGTTAGCGCCATCTATAGGTGGTTAAACCTCACCAGTGTAACGTGGATGAAGACAGGAAGTTGTTAGTGTGTGTGTATGTGTGTGTGTGTGTGTGTGTGTGTGTGTGTGTCACTCTGCATTAAATCTCATTAAAAAGTGAAGATGAGAGAGTTGGACTTGAGCCTGAGGACACACACGTACTCTCACTCACACACACACACACACACACACGCACGCACGCGGATGCTGCTGGTAACATTTGGGAGTGGAACATCCCATAAAGAGGGCGTGTCCGTTTCCTTGGCGACACACAATACACGGCTTTCTACCTTTAAATCGATTCTCACACACACACACACTCACACACACACACACACACGCCTCGGTGAAGGAAAAGTTGTGAGATGAAAGTTAAAAACGTCTTTTATTCCAACTTCTCTTCCTCTTTCATCATCATCATCCTCGTCGTCCTCTGGGTTTGTGTCAGGAGCTGAAAACAATCACAGACTCATTATCTCTGCTTTTAATCAACAACAATCGTACGAGAGGAAAAATCAGTGAAATAAATAAAATAAGAGGAATTAACAACAGCAGTGGACTTCTCTCATCTTCAGATTTTTCTTTTCCCTTTGGTTTGAAGCCAGGTCTCTGTCTGTCTGTCTGTCTGTCTGACTGTCTGTCTCTGCCGTTATTAAAACCGCATCCGCTGCCAAGATGAAGTGGTTATTTCTGGTCTCACTCCAGGAAAAAAAACACACACGAAGCTCACGACTGTGAAACTTGTGGAGAAACAAAGTCTAATTTTACCTCATAAATACATGTTTTGTAAAGCACTCACTCTCCCACACCAAAGCCCACAGAGAAAAGCAGTGATTTTAACGTCACAGCACACAGGAGCTGATGATCCATCACTCAGTTCACATGTCTTATTATTATGAGTTCAGCATTTGGATGTACTTTAGTGACACAAAGTGACCACACGAGGCAGCAGAGGACCAGCAGCTCCTGTGTGCTGTGATGTTAAAATCACTGATTTTCTCTGTGGGGTTTGGTGTGGGAGAGTGAGTGGTTTACAAACTTCACTCTCCTCTCAGCCAGGGCTATTTTGAGAAAAGATTAACATAATTATAGTCAAAACAGGAATTATAATAATCACGATTATAACAAATTCATGGTGTGTTGACAGGCTCGCGACGGGAGCTGTGATCAACTTCACTTAACGTCGTTTCCTTCATTTGAAAAGAAAAACCACTTCATTCTTGAAAGGTTCTGCAGCTGCATTTTTAAAGGGACAGTTCACGTCTTTATCTCACTGTGAGTCAGACTTTTCAACAGGAAACTGAAGTGTGTAAACCGCTCACTCTCCCACACCAAAGCCCATAGAGAAAATCAGTGATTTAAGCTCGCGGGGACACAGGAGCTGCTGGTCTGCTGCTGCCTCGTGTGGTCACTTTGTGTCACTGAATTGAATCTTAATGAAGATCTTTGAATGCCGAATTGACAATATAACACATGTGAACTTAGTGATGGAGGCAGCAGTGGATCAAACACTCCTGTGTGTTGTGATGTTAAAATCACTGCTTTTCTCTATGGGCTTTGGTGTGGGAGAGTGAGTGGTTCACAAACTTCAGTTTCCTGTTATAAAAGTCTGTCTCACAGTGAGATAAAGACGCAAACACGTTCTTAAGATGTTCATTTCTGTCGCCACAGACTTTCTGAAAAACATTTCAACTCATCAGAACTCTGAATGGATGGAAACAGCATTTAAACCCTGCCGTGTGTGTGTGTGTGTGTGTGTGTGCGTGTGCGTGTGTGTGTGTGTGTGTGTGTGCGTGTGCGTGTGCGTGTGCGTGTGCGTGTGCGTGTGCGTGTGTGTGTGCGTGTGTGTGTGATTATCGTTCTCTTTCCTATTTGTCCTAAAACGTTGTCATAATTCCGCTCCGGAGGTGAATTTATTACCGTCGGGGGAATTTGTCTGCGTATGAATGTGAAGAGGATTGTTTTCATTAATCTCCGTTGTTTATCGCTGGAACTCGCGCGGCGCGACACAAACACAAGTTGTGCTTCAGGTTTATTGGAATATAAAAGTGAGATCAATGGAAAACTCTGTGTGTGTGTGTGTGTGTGTGTGAGACTCAATGAAGTAAAGTTATTGATTATCTGTTCCATTTATTACTCGGCGCTCAAGCACTCGTAAAAAAGAAATGAAAAATAAAAGCCTCGGGCCGAAGTACGAAGAATATTAAAAGTGTTATCGTGTTGTGTTCAACATATTTAAACAAAATACGAATATTTATCTTTGAAAGTGTATGTTTTTAACAGGCTTTTTTGAGACGATAACAATAATTGTCTGTGTATTTTTAGATGTTGACTCAAATGACAGCTTTAACGTACCAAATAACGTGTGAAACTTTGCCTAAAAATTTAGAGCCGATGCCCAAACCCAACCAGACGTCGTCTCTTATCGTCTCCTCCTCGAGACCGTAGCTTTAAAATGGCCAGAAAATACATGAAAATAAATATAAACATAACGCTTGTATTTCATTGCTATTTCTAACGACTCGTTTGTTGTTAGAATGGAAGCAGAAGCTCATTTTCTCACTCACTTGCTTTCAAACTGAGCTCTTTTTGCAACCAAAGAAGTCGCCCCCTGGTGGCTATTCTGTATATATATTTTTTTACTTTGACTTTGCCTAATTTAAAAACATGCAAGATAAAGTCTGTCGTACGTTATCTCACTGTGAGACAGACTTTTACAACAGGAAAGTGAAGTTTGTAAACCACTCACTCTCCCACACCAAACCCCATAGAGAAAACCAGTGATTTTAACGTCACAGCTCACAGGAGTCGTTGATCCACTTCTGCCTCCATCACTAAGTTCAAAAGCCTCATTTTGTCAATTCGGCATTTAAAATCCTACATTTGGATGAACTTTATTGACACAAACTGTCCACACGAGGCAGCAGCAGACCAGCAGCTCTTGTGTCCCCGCGAGCTTAAATCACTGATTTTCTCTATGGGGTTTGGTGTGGGAGAGTGAGCGGTTTACAAACTTCAGTGTGTGTCACAGTGAGATAAAGACGTGAACGTGTTTGTGCGACGTCTTAAACATTGTAAAACATTGCTATTCTTTTATATCTTGATTGACTTCACCGAGGAAAACTGAAAACTTCAATTTGTTTTGTTCAGACTGAGTAGAATTTTAAAGAGAATGACCTTGATGAAGGTTTATTCATCTGATTGAGTGACGACATGTGAAACTCTCACTCACACACACACACACACACACACACACACACACACTCCTCAGTGCTGGTGGTTTGATATTGATCGGCCTTCTCCTCTGTGTTTGATGAAGGATTTATAGGCGAGCGGCGCAGACAGGCAGGATGGAGTTATTCTAGATGGAGCTTTATTTAACGAAGTTAGTGCCACAGGAGCGCGAGGCTCGCATAGAGAGGGAGGGAGGGAGGTCGTGTAAAGGTCGGAGGTCGTCACGCTGAGTGTTGGCGAGCGGAACACGGAGGCGGAGGAGGAGGAGGAGGAGGAGCCGCGGAGGGTCCGACCGTTCGGCTCAAACGAGTTCAATTTATTTCCCGTCTGTCGATCTCACGCCTGACTCTGCTCCTCCGTCACGTCTCACTCTCACTGTGTGTGTGTGTGTGCGTGTGTGTGTGTGTGTGTGTGTGAGACGGTTGTTTTATACGACTCGTTCTCTCTGCTGAGCGACAGAAACTTCTCTCTGTTCTTTGGGTTATAAAGGTGTTGGTTTTTTTTCAGCTTCTTAAACATGAATATTTTCCAGTTTCTTTGCCCCATTTAAAATTCACTTATTCATAAATATGTAGTATCTTATGTACCATAAGCTTTTAATTATTTTTGCAAGGCCAGTAATACGTGTGAAAAGTTAGTTTTTGTATGTTTCTGCATGTCTTATTTTAAACAGTTCGACATTTAAAATCCTTCATACAGATTCACCTGAGTGACATAAAGTGACCACACGAGGCAGCAGTAGACGGGGAGCTCCTGTGTGCTGTGGTGTTAAAATCACTGATTTTCTCTCTGGGCTTTGGTGTGGGAGAGTGAGTGGTTTACAGACTTCAGTTTCCTGTTGGAAAAGTCTGTGTCACAGTGAGATAAAGACGTGAAATGTGTTCTTAAAGATATCGTAGACTTAGAGTTTGGTGATCTTGGCTCTAAACAGCAGGGGGCGCCACTCACCGCACCGGCTCTCTGTGTTGGCGCCTTAAACGACCTTTTCCTCCGACAAAACCTGAACTTAGAGTGAACTTCACTGCTGTGGTTTATCTGCATGTCTAAAGTTGTCGGCTTCGCTCTGAGCACAGGGTTAACTGTGTGTGTGTGTGTGTGTGTGTGTGTGTGTGTGTCTGTGTGTGTGTGTGAGTGCGTGTGTGTGTGTGTGTGTGTGTGTGTGTGTGTGTGTGTGTGTGTGTGTGTGTGTGTGTGTGTGTCTGTGTGTGTGTGTGAGTGCGTGTGTGTGTGTGTGTGTGTGTGTGTGTGTGTGTGTGTGTGTGTGGGGTTATTCACAGCTCTAACAGTCGCAGCGGTGGAGATCGAGAACTTTACAGCTCTAATCTGATTCCTGTGAAATGAATTCCTCTCACGGCTGCAGCATTTGTTGATGTTTGTGTTCGTGTCAGAGAGGGAGGGAGGGAGGGAGGGAGGGAGGGAGAGAGAGAGGGGGAGAGGGAGAGAGGGAGGGAGAGAGAGAAGAAGCTGCGCTTAGTATTCAGTGTGTGTGTGTGTGTGTGTGTGTGTGGCCTCGTTTTTTACTGCACCTGTGAGGTCCAGAGAGTTTGACGCCGCGAGTTTGAGGTGAAGACGCGAGCGAGGTGTGTGTGTGTGTGTGTGTGTGTGTGTGTGTGTGTGTGTGTGTGTGTGTGTGTGTGTGTGTGTGTGTGTGTGTGTGTGTGTGTGTGTGTGTGTGTGTGTGTGTGTGTGTGTGTGTGTGTGTGTGTGTGTGTGTGTGTGTGTGTGTGTGTGTGTGTGTGTGTGTGTGTTAGCGGGGTGAGGCGTCATGTCTGTGTGTGTGTGTGTACACTCCAGGGAGGAAGTGTCACCTTTAACACTTGTGGTGGAAGCTGACAAGTCATTAGCAGGACACACACACACTTATGTATATACACACACACACACACACACACACACTCACTCTTTCACATTTCAAAACAGCGGGGTCAAAAGGGGTCATGTGATGTGACACCGTAATAAGTCTTTGTCAGTCTGATCAATGACCACACACACACACACACACACACACACACAGAATACCAACAAATGGATGCACACACTGAATGCTAATTAGCCAGTGAGCTAAACGAGGCAGTGATCCCATTTACTGCTAACAATAACACAAGTTTAACTTTCTCTCTCCCTCCCTCTCTCTCTCTCTCTCCCTCCCTCTCTCTCTCTCCCTCTCTCTCTCTCCCTCTCTCTCTCTCCCTCCCTCTCTCTCCCTCCCTCTCTCTCTCTCTCTCTCTCTCTCTCTCTCTCTCTCTCGTGTTAACACTCATTTGTTGTTGTTGTTGTTTTTCTGGCGTCGTCTCATTTATCAGAGCGCGGGAGCGTAAACATGAATTAATCAACTTCTGTTTGTTTCGGTGCAATTAGTGATCGAATCAATGTCTCCTGCTTTCTGAGGACGGAGGGAAACATGGAAGAAGAAGAAGAAAAGAAAGAAAGAAAGATGGAGGGATAAATGGGGGAGGACGGCTGCGTGAGGAAGAAATATTGAAAATATCGCTCGGGCGGATTAAACGAAGCGGACTGGAGAAGGAGGGAGTGATTTAGAGGGAGGAGGAGAGAGGAATGAGGAAAGTACAGTGAGGAGGAGGTCAAGGAAGTGGGTAAGGAAGGAGGAGAATAAGGGAGTAGAGGAGGAGAAAGGAAAGGTGGAAAAGTAGGGGATGGACAAGGTTTGAAGAAAGTAGGGATAGAGAGGAAGGAGGGGAGGAAAGGAAAGGAAAAAGGATGGGAAGTGGGTAAGAGGGAAGGAGAAGTGAAACTGAGGTAAAGGAAAGGGAATGAGAGAGGAAGGATGGAAGAGATGTCGTAGAAGGCCAGAAAAAATTAGATGAGAGGAGACAAGGAGTTAGGGTAGAAAGTAAGGAAAGGAGGAGGTAAGACTATGAACAGGGAGTGAGGAAAGGACACATGTGAAGAGAGGAGGAGACACTTAAAGGAAAAAGGAAGGAGGAGACGAACAAGGCAGGAAGGAATGAGGATACAGAGGGGACGTCAGAGGTGCAGAGGAGAGATTGAAGGAGGGATGAAAGGAAGGATTGATGGTTTGAACGCGTGATTAGCATTTAGCTGACTGAGCTAAAGTGAGCTGCTCCATCACTGTGACACACACACACGCACACACACGCACACGCACGCACACACACACACACACACACACACACACGCACACACACACACACAAGCTTGAGACACATTTGCGAGTTTAGGCCCCTGAAACATGAAATAATAAAAACTAAACCAGTGATTTTAGCGTCACATCACACAGGAGCTGTTGATCCACTGCTGCCTCCATCACTAACTTCAAATGTCTTTTTTGTGTGAATTCGGCTTTTTAAAATCCTTTGTCCAGTTTTAATTTAGTGACACAAAGTGACCACACGAGGCAGCATCTTCTTGGTGTGTGTGTGTGTGTGTGTGTGAGGTAACTTGCACTGCACTCGGGGGGCAAACGTTTCACCTCTCTCTCTGCTCCACTCTCCTGACGGCGCCAGGTGTTTGACACACAAATCATTGTGACGCGGCCGTGAACACGAGTCAGGCGCTGGTGCTGATGCGTGGCTGATTGGAGCCGCTCCAGGTCTGTGAGGATTGGAGCAGGATTTACTGGACATCAGGTCCATTTTATTTTACACGATAATAACCCGCAGTTGTCCCTGTCTTTCAGGATGTGTGGAGCTCTGTAATTTCACAGCCCAAAAGGTGCAACTCTGCAAAATGAGAACTTTTATCTTTGAAAACCTTATGTCCAATTCACTGGTGGTCATTTTCCAGTGCAGGGACATTTGATCTTTTCCCCTTTATTTCCACAGTGAAGTGAAATGAATCCTCCTCCTGCCACAGGATCTGTAACACATTTTAAATATATCAATTCTGTGCTGAATTTTCTATTTTCTCATCATTGAAACAGAATCATCTTTGTTTGCAGACAAAACAAGACATTTGAGAACACGATGTTCGATGTATGATGGTCTATGGTGTGTTATAAACATGTGAGACACAGGAAACTGAAGTTTGTAAACTCACTCACTCACTCTCCCACACCAAAGCCCATAGAGAAAATCAGCGATTTTAGCTCACGGGGACACAGGAGCTGCTGGTCTACTGCTGCCTCCTGTGGTCACTTTGTGCCACTGACGTGAATCCAAACATAGATTTTGAAATGCCGAATTTACAAAATCGGACATTTGCGCTTAGTGATGGAGGCAGCAGTGGATCAACAACTCCTGTGTGCTGTGGCGTTAAAATCATTGTTTTTCTCTATGGGGTTTGGTGTGGGAGAGTGAGCGACTCAACAGACTCCAGTTTCCTGTTGTAAAAGTCAGTCTAACAGTGACATAACGACGTGAAATGTTTTAAAGATACTATTATTTGCACAAATGTGTCGTTAAAGTCGCATAAACTGACTTCAGTCTTTCTTCAAACTCATTTTTCAATCATTCCTCTCGCTCTGCTCTCAGATTTTCCATCTGTCTAAAACCTCTCTCTCGTCTCCATCATGTTTTCCGCCTGCTCTCATTTTGTGGCGTGTAATGACCTGCGCGAGTCCCTCTAGCTTCTGTAATCACGTTTAAACCCCGCCCCCCGCGCTCGTCTCATTGCCGCTCGCGCGTAAACCGCATTAGATCGCATTTTTACGCGACGCAAGGTTTAACTCCTCGCGATCATCGCGCTGCTCTGCATCTGCCGCCGCCTTTGATCTCTTTTTATTGTGTTTTTTTTTTTTATTTTCCCGCCACAAAACGTTTCTGCAAACCGAATTTCACTCGCAGGACAATAAAGTTTTTCAATTGATTCAATGGCGGTGGGTTTGTTTTTCTTATTGGGCAGACGCAGCCGCACGAGCGCCAATGAACAATAACTTCTAATGGATTTATATATAGGAGCTGTGTGTGTGTGTGTGTGTGTGTGTGTGTGTGTGTGTGTGTGTGTGTGTGTGTGTGTGTGTGTGTGTGTGCGTGTGTGTGTGTGTGTGCGTGTGTGTGTGTGTGCGTGTGTGTGCGCGTGTGTGTGTGTGCGTGTGTGTGTGTGTGTGTGTGTGTGCGTGTGTGCGTGCTGCACTGTGGCAGCGTGACTGTGAACACCTGCAGAATATAAACGACCAAAATCCAATACTGATCTCTCTCTTACTCAAGCCTCTCTCTCTCTCTGACACACACACGCACACACAGACACACACACACACGCACACACAGACACACACACACAGACACAGACACACACACACACTGCAGTAGTGACCAGTCCTTCTGTAAATCCGTCCATTTTCCGCATTAAGTCGTCTCAGAACAGTTCAGTCTCTCTGCGACTCGTTACCCGCTCACATGAAACTGCGACGTCCTGCTGCCACGGCGACGTTCCGACTTTTCTTTTTTCCCCCTCAAGTGAAAAATGTAAAAATATAAGACTTTTCCCAAGAAAACAATACAACTGTAGTTGTGTTGACTTCTGTCAGTTCAAGTCTTTATCTCACTGTGAGACAGACTTTTACAACAGGAAAGTGAAGTTTGTAAACCGCTCACTCTCCCACACCAAAGCCCATAGAGAAAACCAGTGATTTTAACATCACAGCACACAGGAGCTGTTGATCCACTGCTGCCTCCATCCCCAAGTTCAAATGTCTTATTTTGTTAATTCGGCATTTGAAATCCTTGACACTGGTTTACCTCAGTGACACAAAGAGACCACACGAGGCAGCAGTAGACCAGCAGCTCCTGTGTCCGCGTGAGCTAAAATCACTGATTCTCTCTATGGGCTTTGGTGTGGGGGAGTGAGTGTTTCACAGACTTCAGTTTCCTGTTGTAAAAGTCTGTCTAACAGTGAGAGAAAGATGTGAAACCTGTTCTAAAAGATATCGTAGACTTAATCTGACGTAGTTTTTTTTTCGGCGGGGTGGATTTTCCCTCTTCCTGCGCTCTTAGTTGGATTAAGCCTCCGTGTCTCAGAGGTCCGACTGTAGTGTGTGTGTGTGTGTGTGTGTGTGTGTGTGTGTGTGTGTGTGTGTGTGTGTGTGTGTGTGTGTGTGTGTGTGTGTGTGTGTGTGTGTGTGTGTGTGTGTGTGTGTGTGTGTGTGTGTGTGTGTGTGTGTGTGTCAAGACCTCACACAGGCCACACTCCAAAGAACCTGAACTCGCCCTTTAATTAATTTGTTTTCCGCCGTATTAATTTCCTCTCGTGTTTCACTGACTTCACCTGAGCGAAAGGTTAAAACGGGATCTCAGGAGAGGAGAAAATCCCGGTCGGAGAAAGATCACAGTGGAACGGAGAGTCTCTCTGTCGTGTGCCTGTCTCTCTGTCTCTCTGTCGTGTGCCTGTCTCTCTGTCTCTCTGTCGTGTGCCTGTCTCTCTGTCTGTCTGTCTGTCGTGTGTCTCTGTGTCAGTGTTCATTTCTTCTCTAAATGTCCTGCAGTGATGGATTTTATATCCTCCATCCATCATCTCTGCAGAGAGATGTAACGTGCAGGAGCGTCGGCCCACGCCTTCGCCGCTTCCTCTCAGAGCGGCGCGCGTGTGCGTCTGTGTGTGCGTCTGTGTGTGTGTGTGTGTGTGTGTGTGTGTGCGTGCGTGTGCACATGCAGGAATATAATAGAGGTTAAGCAAAAAGGCTACATGACTTTGGCTGCCTGAAGGAACGTGTGTGTGTGTGTTTGAGAGAGTGTGTGCGTGTGTGCGCGTGCTTGTGTGTGTGTGTTTGAGAGAGTGTGTGGGTGTGCGTGTGTGCGCGTGCTTGTGTGTGTGAGCAGAAAACCATATTTTCACCTCTGCGTTAAAACGACCCTGAACATTAATGTATTCCTCTCTCGCTCGCTTTGCTTCATATCACCAAGGTTACGCCGCCATCTGTGACATGACCCCCCCGCGCGTGTGTGTGTGTGTGTGTGCGTGTGTGCGACATGTTTGTTTACACAGTATAAGTGTGCTTGTACACAACTTCTTGTGTGCATTTTTAAAAAAAGACCTCGTCGTCCTTGAGTCTGAACGGTGTGAAGTCTGATGCCTGCATTCTCCTCACTGACCACCGGGGGTCCAACAATCCCACTTTTCCCACGTCGGTAAACTTTTTTCCTCTGGATTAATCACAAGTTTCATGTCTTCTTTAACACATCGTGGCGTTCATTTTGTAAAGTTTAGGCCACATTTGGAGGAGGAAAAAAAAACACACTGCAGAGCATGTGACGCTTTGGGGGCGGGGCTAAGATGTGATTGACAGGAGTTACACCCCCAGCTCTTCTAAACATGGTCAGATCTGGTTTTCAAAAAAACTTGAGACTATCGCACTGTTTCTACAGAAAACTTCGACAACGCATTGGATTGCGTGTAATTTACCCACAATCCAATGCGTTGTCGAAGTTTTAAATCTACAGAAAAACACGGGGGAAAAAAGCTCGGAAAAAAGTTGGCGAGGAAGTCGACGCAATAGACGCTTCTACAGACTTGATCTGAGGGGAATTACCCACAATCCAATGTGCTATGGCGTTACAGGCTTATAAAAACGAGAATGACGTGAAAAACCAGCAAAAGTGGAAATCGGCAACAAAGTACGACCACCTGATAATTTCCGAAAAAATATGTTTTTGTCACTTTGAGCGTTTTTTTTCGCAGAAGGTAACACAAATAATCTCCACGCGGAAAATCACTCAGACTTAATCCCTGCCCCTCCACAGGTCCCAATCTGGTAAATTCATACTTTTATCTGGATTAGCATAAGCACTTAAGCTTTAAACATATCGGATATTTTTTATGAAACCACGCAGGGCGTTGCGTACTTTTGTTTGGAAGCGTAAAAACTTGTACGAGCCACGACTTCATCCACAGGTGGTAGCAGGTTTTTTTTTGCATACAAAACATCGCAAACACACAACAGCTGACGAAACACGTAAACGTACAAGTCAAATAAACCTAATAAACCTCAAACAATTAATTCATCGCGATAGACGCAACACAGGCTGTCAATCATGGACGTCTTCTGATTTTACCCGCCTTTGAACAGATTATCTGGCCAAATTATCCCATAGTAGTAATACTTGAAGTAGAATGACGTTTAAGTATTACAGATACAGTCGGATATTTTTTTTACAAACCCCGCAGTAACCAAGGAGAGCGAGTCCACCGGGAAACGGACGTTCCGTAAACTTGTACGAGACAAGTGGATTCCGTCTTCTCGGCCGCAATTTCATCCACAGAAGTCACGTTAAATCACGCGGGATTCTGTGAGATCCCAAATCCCTGGAATCTCCTCCTGCGTCTGGAACCGGATCTAATCTAATCTGTGCTTTCTTGGGATAAAAAAAACGTTGAAAATCGGTTACAGGAGTAGTTTGTTGAGTCTGCGGCATGTGGCTGACCAAGAAGTCCACCACCAGGGGGCGACATGAGACCTGCTTCTTTAATCCGGACTCAACTCCAAAACAGAACTTTAACAATCTTCCAAATCCCAGAAGAAGAAGAAGAAGAAGAAAAAGAAAGTCAGAGACGGAGAAAATCACAAGGAACTTCGCCATTGTCTCCAGAATCGAAAAAAAAGAAAGATTTTATTTTTACTTTTTTATCGGTGGATTTAAAAGTAAACAGGAAGCAGCAGTCAGTCGGTGGTTCACGCATCATCACGCCCGGCCGGTTGCCATAGAAGCGTCAGAGGAGCCGGAGTGAAGCAGCTGTGTGTGTGAGAGTGAAGCATCGGGAGGTTTAAACGCACAGACACACACTCAGACACTCCTGCCAGCTCCAGATGCATTGTGGGTACCAGGGGTGCAATTTACTTCAAGTGGCTCTGTCTGAGCACGACACCGACACACACACACACACACACACACACACACACACACACGCTCGTGTTCACTCACACACACACTTGACATGATTCACCGCGCTGAGTTACAACCCAATTTACAGAGGCAGAGTTTCACTGATGACCTGGCAACCCGGCGGCTTCTTTATTTACTGTCTGGCAACCCGACATCACATCCACTCTGAGGAGAGTTCGAGGAACGCCGCACGACGACATCCTGCGAGGGAGGGGGGCGCAGACACTTAAGATGTTTCCACAGCGACAACAGGAAGCTAATTATCTCCCAATGAGCCACTTTACCCATCATGCCTTGCTTTGGGTTTGTGCGAAACAAACTGGAGTCTCGTTATGACGAGCGGGCGTTGTCATTAGACTCAGTGGCTGCATTATCACAGCGGCGTGTGTGTGTGTTTTTTACGTGTGTGTGTGTGTTTGTGTGTTTCTTACGTGTGCGTGTGTGTGTGTGTTTGTGTGTTTTTTACGTGTGCGTGTGTTTGTTTGTGCAGCAGATGGCGATGTATCAACCGTGCAGTCATTAAGAGGGAAAATTAGACTCATGAACAAACTGTTTGTCTGCTTTAATTTCCTCCACTCTCTTTTCCAACAAATATAAATACACAAACATAAGCAGCACGTGTGTGTGTGTGCGTGCGTGCGTGCGCGTGTGTGTGTGTGTGTGTGTGTAAACACCTGATGCTGCGACTGACGTCACACTCCGTGATTATTCGCGGATTCCAGATGCCACGTTATTCGGTGATTCATACCAATCTAATAGAATATGTTATTTTATTTAAATATGGACAATACAGTGAACACAGTTTCAATACTGATGTGCTGTACGTAGAGTTTTCAGCTGTTGCGAGTTACCAACTCTTTTTACGTGAACAGCATAATAACATATACAAAACTGCACTTAAACCCACAACAACATGCTAACATGACAGAACACATTGAAATGTAAATGCTTATACATCGCAACGACACGATAGAGGTGGGCGGTGTGATAGACGTTTGGCACGACATAGGCGAGCAGCACGATATATGATTGGTGCGATAGAGGCAAAATCATCTGACGTGTCACTTTATCTTTGAGATTATTACGAACGAGTTCCAGACGGATGGCGACTCTTAGCCCACGACTATTTTCAAACTCGGTAGCCAATCGGCAGGCAGCTTCCTAAGCCCCGCCCATGGACAGAATTGCAAACAAAAAACCAGGGAGCGAAATTCCGATCATTGCAAAAAAAAGTGTTGTTTGATAGTACGTGGCGTAATCATTTTTGTGTACGCCACGAAAACCTGATTTGATCAAACAAATGCAGTGAAAACACAAACTTAATCCTGATTAAATTAAATAAATAAATTTAAACTGCTCTTACTTTAACTCACATTAAATTTAAATTGCTTGGCTCTTACAGTCGCACTCGTGAGCCGAGCCGTCAGTATTCGCCTCTGGCTCTGTTTTTATTTTGCCTTATTTATTGAACTTCACGTATGTTCAGTGTTTGATGGGATAAGGAATCGCTCGCTCTCCCTCTGCCCAAACAAACCCTGGAAGAGTCTAAAGAGGTGTGATATATTATTGAGTTTGCTCTGACAGCTGCTGGATAAAAGCGCCGTCTCTTCTCGTCTGTGTCTCCGCCTCTGACAGCAGATCACTGTGGCGAGGAGGGGGGACGCCCGACAGGTCCAGTCCAGAGGAAGGCGAGGACCGGCCCGCTCTCGCTTCACGGTGCCTGTCATGGACGAGGTCTCTGCTATTAGCTGAGGACGCGGAAGGTAAAGAAAGAAAAGAAAGAAAGAAAGTGAAGTCTTTCCACGCTCTCTCACGTGGTTCAAATGTAGAGTCTTTTCCTGATGAAATGGCAGAAAAATACTTCTGAAAGAAAGAACTGGCATTTCATTTTAAAGTAATAGTCCTGGCTGTTTTGATGACAGCACTGACGGGGCTGTGAGCGCCACCTGCTGCTGCTAATGGCTGCCAATGAAATACACGTCGGGTTGAGTCTACGATGCTTTATAAAAACGTGTCTCACGTCTTTATCTCACTGTGAGATGGACGGAGACGGACTCTATGGGCTTTGGTGTGGGAGAGTGAGTGGTTTACAAACTACTTTACAGAACACTCAGCTAATAAAATATACATCAGATTAAGTCTACGACAATCACGTCTTTATCTCACTGTGACACAGACTTTTCCAACAGGAAACTGAAGTTTGTAAACCACTCACTCTCCCACACCAAAGCCCATAGAGAAAAGTAGCGATTTAAGCTCCTGGACACAGGAGCTGCTGCCTCGTGTGGTCACTTTGTGTCACTGAGGTCAATCTGAGCAAAAGATTTTAAATGCTGAATTTTACAAAATAAGACATGTGAATTTACTGATGGAGGCAGCAGTGAACCAACAACTCCTGTGTGGTGTGATGTTAAAATCCCTGATTTTCTCTCTGAGGTTTGGTGTGGGAGAGTGAAACTTCAGTTTCCCATGTTTTAAATAGCAAAGAAAACAAGGAAACTGTCGTCCACAGGCGCCGTAGACTCCAGCAGGTGTGTCTGCGTCTCTGAAAACCTTGAATTTCTCCTCTAATTATGGGAAACATAAACCACTTTGAACTCACCTCGCTCATCTTTACAAACCATCCCGCTCGCCGCGGGTTATCGGGTGTTAAAAATACCGCTCGACTAATTTCACATTTATCCTGAGTAAATGAGAGGAAATCTCATTTTCTGTGCGTCACGAAAGAACTGGCGTCGAATTTTTCCTCCTGGTTTGAAAACTGAGGGAGGGAGGGAGGGGGAGTGATGTGCAAATACAAACAAGCCCATTCATCTATTACTGCGTCTCATCTGCATAAATTTGAATATGGCGAGTAAACAGTGAATCGTAGTTTGTTAGCATGGCGGTGAGCTCCAGCAGCTAGATCCTGTTACATGTAATGTGCAGGAGAAATGCTCAATTACTCCTGTGTGTGTGTGTGTGTGTGTGTGCGTGTGTGTGTGTGTGTATGTAGTGTGTGTGTGTGTGTAGTGTGTGTGTGTGTATGTGTGTGTGTATGTAATGTGTGTGTGTGTAGTGTGTGTGTGTGTGTGTGTGTGTGTGTATGTAATGTGTGTGTGTGTACGTGCGCATACTATGCTAATAATTCCACGGAGGGTTGAGGCAATCACAAACCTCTCACTTTTAATCAGCGTCACACAGAGAGAGCACACACACACACACACACACACACACACACAGATGTTAACCAGTTTGACAACTCCAGTGTGGTGAGAGAATATTGACACACACATGCCTCACAATGTAAAAAAATAAATTGTTAACACCCCAGGACACACACACACACACACACACACACACTGTGATCTGACTGTGCTTTCTTTATCTCATAACAGAGAGAAGTGGTGAAAATGAGATGAGACCAAAACACAAGAGAGGGAAACAAATGAAAGATAAAACAACTGACAACAAGGAGAAAAAACAAAGACAAAACAAACAAAGCAGACGTCTTTTTTCCCCTCAGAGTGGATATTTGCCTGTCACACAGTTGTGTTTCAGTGCCGAGTGACGGCGAAACACAAAAAACAAACTTTGTGTCACTTATTTATAAAGCACTCACTCTCCCACACCAAAGCCCATAGAGAAAATCAGTGATTTTAACTTCACAGCACACAGGAGCTGTTGATCCACTGCTGCCTTCATCACTGACTTCAAACGTGTCATTTTGTAAAATTCGGCATTACAAATCCTTTGTTCACATTAGCCTCAATGACAAAAAGTGACCACACGAGGCAGCAGTAGAGCAGCAGCTCCTGTGTGCTGTGACGTTAAAATCACTGATTTTCTCTATGGGCTTTGGTGTGGGAGAGTGAGTGCTTTACAAACTTCAGTTTCCTGTTGGAAAGTCTGTCTCACGGTGAGATAAAGACGTGAAACGCGCTCTTTAAGACGTCGCAGACCGGAAAGTGACGCAGATTTCTCATTTTATTTGGCGAGACTTTGAGTTAAGTGAAAGTTTCTGATGCAAACATTGATCATCAAACACATTCTGCCTCTGACTAAGTCCTGCAGTTTCCCAGTTATCAGACTCTGTTTACTGCAAACACACACACACACACACACACGCTTTTCTTCTGTAACAATGAATCATGGATGGATTTGTGCTTTCACAGAATCTGAAATATTGATGTTTGGATCAGCGTGTGTTTCAGCTTCATGTCTTTTCTGACATTCTCTCTCTCTCTCTCTCTCCCTCCCGCTCTCTCCCTCATACTTTCATGCGTTGGCTGCTGCTGTTAGATTGGTGTCAAGTGCCGAGACCACACACACACACACACACACACACACGGTCTTGTCTACCTAACAAGTGAAACACATTCATTACATTTTCTGTACTGTGTGTGTGTGTGTGTGTTCTGACACCAATCTACCCCGAGGCTGAAGAGTGTGCCACCCACTTAGATCGGCCCTCTCTCTCTCTCGCTCACTCACTCACTCGTCCCGCTGTCTTCCACCTTGATCCACTTGGCTGAAACACTTCTATAATTGGCTGTGCAATTTCTGTGTGTGTGTGTGTGTGTGTCTATTATCCCAAAGTGTGGAAACCCCTCAAACCCTGTGAGACTTCAGCTTCATCCACACTACTAAATATCACGATATTTAAATCCCAATACGATGTTGTGATATTTAAGTCACAATACCATATCAGGATATTCAAGTCACAATACGATATCACGATATTTAGTCACAATACAATATCACAATATTTAAGTCACAATACGATATCACAATATTTAAGTCACAATATGATATCACGATATTTAAATCACAATACGATGTTGTGATATTTAAGTCACAATACCATATCAGGATATTCAAGTCACAATACGATATCACAATATTTAGTCACAATATGATATCACGATATTTAGTCACAATACCATATCAGGATATTCAAGTCACAATACGATATCACAATATTTAATCACAATATTTAGTCACAATATGATATCACGATATTTAGTCACAATACCATATCAGGATATTCAAGTCACAATACGATATCACAATATTTAATCACAATATTTAGTCACAATATGATATCACGATATTTAAGTCACAATACCATATCAGGATATTCAAGTCACAATACTATATCACAATATTTAATCACAATATTTAGTCACAATATGATATCACAATATTTAGTCACAATATGATATCACGATATTTTGTCACAATACGATATCACAATATTTAAGTCACAATACGATATCTCAATATTTAAGTCACAATATGATATCACGATATTTAGTCACAATACGATATCTCGATATTTAAGTCACAATACGATGTTACGATATTTCGACACAATACTATATCTCGATATTTAAGCCACAATACGATATCACAATATTTAAGTCACAATACGATATCACAATATTTAAGTCACAATACGATATCACAATATTTAAGTCACAATACGATATCACAATATTTAAGTCACAATATGATATCACGATATTTAGTCACAATATGATATCACGATATTTAAGTCACAATACGATATCACAATATTTAAGTCACAATATGATATCACGATATTTAGTCACAATATGATATCACGATATTTAGTCACAATACGATATCTCGATATTTAAGTCACAATACAATATCACAATATTTAGTCACAAAACTATATCTCGATATTTAAGTCACAATGCGATATCACGATATTTAAGTCACAATATGCATAAATCTGACTTGGCTCATGTGAGAAAACAGGAAATGCTTTGACCGGGCTCCGCCCCCTTTTCCTGTATGGTTCAGACTGTATAGAAGAACAAACCCAAGGTGGGAAACAAGGTGACACCGTCATACGTCGAGCTTGTGAACGCCGACAGCTGTTTGATTGGCTATTGACGCAGGCTGCCAAGCATTTGATTGGCTTTCACATGAACCATTAATTTTACAATGACTGGCGTGTTCCTACCCATCTGTCTCATACTGTGTGTGTTATACACGTGTGTGTGTGTGTGTGTGTGTGTGTGTGTGTGTATGTTTACATCACACTCATTGAAGCTAAATGCTACCTTTTTATCGCATTCTGTGTCGGTGGTCGATGTTTTTGTTTGACAACAACATCCCATACAACTAAAGCTCCAGTAGGTAACTTTATAGACATGTTAACAGTTTTCCAAAACTACATTTTTCACTATTCCAGCTAAATATAAGTAAAATTACCAATTTAAAAACTACTTAAAGGAGTACAAGTACACAAAATAACCACTAAATGTTTTTTTTTACAATCACCTGATTATATGAATTCTTGTTTTTTTATTAGCACAGAAAGAGCCTTTTATTTTTATAGTACATTCCACTTGTAGTCGGAACTCGGAATTCCCCATTTCAGAGGGCGTCGGAAATTCTCTTAACTGCTTTAGTGTCATTATAGACCGGTAATATCGTATCGTGACTTAAACATCGTGATAATATTGTATCGTGACTTAAATATTGTGATAATATTGTATTCTTTCTTAAATATTGCGATCATTTTGTGTATCGTATTGTGACCTAAATATTGTGATAATGTTGTATCGTTACTTAAATATTGTGATATTGTACTGTGACCTAAATATCATGATAATATTGTATCATGACATAAATATTGTGATATCGTGACTGAAATATTGTGAGAATATCTTTTATGACTTAACTATATCATATTGTGATAGTAATTGTATCATGACTTACATATCGTGATATCGTAGCAGAGCACCCACTTTTAAAAAATCGCAAACTAAAAACAAACAAATTTAATGTAAATATAATGTAGCAACTAAATTACAGCCATATCTGTAACATTCATATTTTCATCTATTTCTTTATTTACATATCCACATAAATGGTAACTAAAAAGTTGGTGCGAAATCTTCAAAAGTTTCCCTGTGACCCATCTGTGGGTCCCGACCCAGTGTTTGTGAACCACTGCTGTTCATCTGTAACATACTGTATCTTTACATGGTTATTATTATTAATTATAATAATAATACTAATAATAATAATAATAATAATAATAATAATACTATGGTTGTTTACTGTGCTACACATCACTAATATCAGAAAAAAAATAAAACTTTATTGACAAACACCAGGGGCCTCGACCTTAAATGACCCCAGGGTCACTGGTCAGCAGGGGGCGATCAAGTGAAGAAAAATTCAAGTACATGGAACAAAATATTTGTTTACAATAGAAATGTATTTATGATGTAATGACAAAAACACATTTACATGTAAAAATATAATTATAACTCTTTGTTTTAAGTGAAGGACCACACGTGGTCCACGCACCTCATGTTTACAACCTCTGTGTGAGAAAGTGAACTGGTACAGTTTGTGTGTGTGTGTGCGTGTGTGTGTGTGTGTGTGTGTGTGTGTAACATCATCATTCATCATCATTACATTTCTTTTGTTTAGAAAAGAAAAGATGACAATAGAGTGATGAGTGAAGCTCTCTCTACTCCCCTCTCTCTGTCTCCCCCTCTCTCGCTCCCTTTCTTTTCCTCTCTCTCTCCCCCTTCTTTCTCTCCCTATCTCCATTGTTTTCTCCTCCTCTCTGTCTCTCCACCTTCTTTCTCTCTCTCTCATCCAGTCTCTCTCTTTCTTACACTTTCTCCCCCCCCTTCTTTCTCTCCCTGTCTCCCCATCTCTCCATTCACCCTCTCTCACTTTGTCTCCTTCCCTCTCCTTTTCTTCATTCCTCATATTCTCTCTCTCTCTCTCTCTCTCTCTCTCGCGGTTTGGGCTCGTGCTCACACACGAACGCGCCGCCGATCAGGAGCCACGAGGACCCCCCCCCCCCCCCATCATCCTCCTCCTCCTCTTAGACACACACACACACACACACACACACACCTTCACCTCCATCCTCATCCTCCTCTTCTTCGGTGGATGGAGAGAATAATAACAGCGGAGCTTCATCATCTTCATCATCTTCATCCTCACTGTGCAGCATCACAGCATCATCTTCATCATCATCTTCATCATCGTCGTCTCCTCGCGCTGCTGCGCTGAAAAGTTGAGGAGGATCAAACCGGGAGAAGCGGAGGAGCTGTCGCGTGCCGCTAACCCGGGATAATCCGCAGCACGCGCGTCATTACCGGACTGAGTGGAAACGGATCCGATGCTTTTTTTTTATTTTATTTATTTTAAAAAACAAACATTAAAGGATTTACTGTGAATTTACCGGAGGAAAAATCCTGAAAAAAACACATGTTTGCTTCTCGGACTCGATCACGGATCAGTAACGGCGCTGAAACCCGGTATGAAGCGGTTTAACGGATGTTTGTGACGGTAACGTAACGGACGGTCCCGGGTGTGGATGCGACCGACGGTGGGTTTTTTTTCTACCGGGGAGAAATGAGAGGCTGTGACCGGGACACGCGCTGCTCATCCCGGGACTGAGCACTTGGAGGGAGAGGAGAAGTTACCGCGGGGACCGGGGGAGTTCAGGCGGATCTTTACCGGCTTTACCGGCTCATCATTAACACCAGGATCAACCCGTTATATGGACCGGATCGATCGAGACCATCGACGGATTTTAAAATCCGCTTCGTTGTGTCCGGATCCATCAGTTTGATCAGCTGGACAGAATTAACGATCCGGTGTAATCCCGGGTTCCCACGAGAGGGAAAGGGTCATTGCCACGAAAAAAAAACAAAGTCAAAATTAAAGCAAAATCGCATTCAAAGAAATTTTCCCTCAAAAGAATAACAACATTTGTCTGGAGCTGAGATTTTAAACCATTTTAGAACAAAATCTGCAAACAAAAATATCAATTAAATGAACACATGAATGTTTGGTCAGTTCTTTATTGTGTAATATAATCATCAGCGGCTCCCGACCCTGACCCTAATGTTCTGTGTGGCGTTTTAATTTCCCACCGAACAACAGTAATAACAATAATCCCGTAACGGCGCGTTGGGGATTTATTTGCGCGTTATTGCCCGGGTGGAGCTGTTGTTGAACTCGGAAGAAATCAACTTTACGACGTCCGCCGGGGCGCGGAAGTCGTCCCCCCGCGTTCGTTTAAGACCTCGCTCTCTTTGACTGCACGTCCGTCAAATTTGTGTGGAGTTCACGGCGAGGATCGTCGTCCGACGGCGCGTCCTCGAGCCCCGATCCACTCCGCTGTGACTCGAGCTCTTTGCTGTGAAAGTCCATGGATGGTACGTTCACTGTACAGCCACATCCTCAACGGCATACCACCTCCTCCTCCTCCTCCTTCCTCTCAGCCTCCTCTTGAAATCAAGCCATGCTGCATTGATTTTTTCCTTTCTTTCCTGTTTCTCCCTCCTCGCCGCTAAAACCAGAACGCACACGGCCACTTCGCCCTCTCTCGATTGTCGGGTTTGTTTCCTGAAATGTGAGCCACGAACGCGCCGTGTTCGTGTCAGAGCTGAAGGACGTCCGACGGCGCCCGAGGTCAGAGGTCATGTTTTCACAGATGTAACTCGCCCCCGAGAGGTTCGGCAGAAACAGTTAGCCGGAGAGGAGTTTGAATCTGGGACGAATGAAACACCCAAACAGAGTTTTTCCTCTGACTCGAGTATAAATGTTCCTTCATTTGAGCTGGAACCTGTTTCCCACTTTGCCCCTTCAGGACATTTCTCTGTTGTTAAAGTGACACTTGAAGCTAAATGGGACTCAACGACAGCAGCCCGGGCACCATGCGGAATGGCCGCGGCCTCTCGGACCAGTGGGCAGAGTCTGTGGTGGTCCGGCCCCGGACCACGGAGCGCCACATCACGGTGCACAAACGTCTGGTTCTGGGCTTTGCTCTGTCCATCCTCACCCTCATTATCGTCACGGCTGTGGCTGTGGTGCTCAGTGTCCGCTTCGAGGAGTGTGATGGGCAGAACCGTGAGGCAGCGGCCGGTGGGTCGGGTTCCAGAGGTTCCGGAGGGTCGGCCAAGTTGAACGGGAGCAGAGGGGAGAGGACGGGGGAGAGGGGGGATGAGGAGGCGGCGGTTCAGCCGTGGAGAAACTTGCGGCTGCCTGGCTCGGTGAGGCCGCGTCACTACGACCTGCGGCTCGCGGTCTTTATGGACAACTTCACCTTCTCTGGAGAAGTTAGCATTGAGCTGGAGTGTGTCAACGCCACACGCTTCATCGTCCTGCACGCCGATCGACTCGAGGTACGTTGTCCGACATGAGAAGTTAGTTCTTGAAAAAGTTTACTGAACGTTCTCGTCAACAGGGAGTTTGTGGTAAATTGGATAAATCTTGGTAGTCCCTATGACAGTAGAACTCCTTAAGCCTGATTCATGCTTCATTCCTCAACACTTTTGATAATTGTTGCTCTACAAAGACTTGAGAGATGTTGCCAATTTGTCCTTTTCGGGAGACAATTGAAGTCTCTGGTCTTATGTATTTGTCAGCTTTTTCTTTTCTTTGGTTCCATATCTGATCGAGGTGTTCTCGGATTTGAAAGTGGATTGATTTTAAGAAGTTGTTGATAAAATTGAGGAGGAAAAGATTTAACTGGTAGAGCAAGAAACGGGGGATGCATCTTTTGAAACTAAACAAGAGAGGAATGGGGAGGAAATGTTTTGATCTGACGGCTGAAGATAAAAAGTCAACGTTGAGAGAGATTGTGCGATTCTTATGATCTGCCTTTGAGCAACATGAGGAATAGTCTAGAACGATTGTACGACCTTACATAGGGAGCCAGTCTAAGTTAGACAAACCTGTTGTGTGTCAGTTCTTGGGTGACCTTGACCTAACATGCTAACATCGTTATACTTCTGTCCCCAAATAACCTGATGTTTCTTGGCAGTAAATTCGTCGATCACTGGAACTCTGATCAGTCTCATACCTGGTCAACTAACATGTGACCAAGAAATACTGACAACTATCAGTTGCCAAGTTCAAAGCTCATATCTAAACATCCTCGCCTACCAAATGTCTAGTCTCTACTCTCTCACACCAGCAGTGGATCAACAACTCCTGTGCGGCTGTGATGTTAAAATCGCTGGTTTTCTCTATGGGGTTTGGTGTGGGAGAGCGAGTGCTTAACAACTGTGAATTTAATCGCCTTCTGATGACAATGATGATGTTATGTTTCTTAATTACCTGTAGAAAATGTAGTCAATCATGAGTTATATCAAATAAAAGCTGCTGATAATGAAGCTCCACATATGTTCAGCGTCCCCCTCCCTTTGCCTCTGCCATTTACGGCATTTAAGTATATCGTTAAGTACGAGTTGGTACTTTCCCTGAAAACTCATTCCAGACTGATCCGTTGGTCGGGTTTGGACCTCTGCTCAGCTCTGCGTGTCAGAAAAACCGTCCACTCTCAGACAAAAGAATGTTTATTTCCAGATTTGGCCTCCGAGGTTTCCTTAACGAGGCTAATTAACAGTCAAAGTTGCTGCCTCAGCCCAATTTTTTTAGACAAGCGGCGCGGTGAGAGAAAGCCTCAGAGAAACGCCTGAGCGTCGAGATTTTTCAGGCCGGTCATCTTTGCCTAATGTGAGTCAGGGAGGAATCTGTCTAATTTGGGCAGAGGCCAATTAAAAACCCTGCAGCCCCTGTTGTTTGTGTGCGAGCACGCTGTGAATAAAGAGGTGTCAGTCTGGTGGTAGCCGGGTCTCCTGAGGTATTCTAACACTTAATTCGTTGTGAAAAGGGAAAATTGTCAGCCCGGGTAACGGCCAAAAATGAACAAACAAACGAAAGAAAAACAACCCCTCCTGCAACGATCGCATTATTCTCCGAAGTCAAAGAAACGTTCAGCGTGGAAAAGATCTGAAAACATCATCACAGTTTTTGAAGTGCAGACATTCATTAACCTGCTGACGAACTAAAGAAGCTTTTTAAATCTGAAAACTCTGCACCAAACCCCATAGAGAAAATCAGTGATTTAACGTCACAGCTCACAGGAGCCTTCAATCCACTGCTGGTAACTTCAAATGTCTTATTTTGTGACTTCGGGGTTTGAAGTCCTTCATTCACATTTACCTCTGTGACACAAAGTGACCACACGAGGCAGCAGTAGACCAGCAGCTCCTGTGTCCCCGCCAGCTAAAATCACTGATTTTCTCTATGGGGTTTGGTGTGGGAGAGTGAGTGGTTTATAAACCTTCAGTTTCCTGTCTGTCTCACAGCGAGATAAAAATCAGTTCATTCTTAAAATAGTTTGCTCATTGATAGAAGGTCTGAAGGGAACTGCAGAGTCGGTTCTTTTGGTCTGGTTTTCTTCACCTGAAGCAACGTTTGTTTCACTGTGAAAATGAATCTGTCGATGGACAATGTTGGGGAAATCAAGACCGACCGACCGACCGACCGATAAACCGACCGACCGGCAGACGGCACAATTAAAGGGGCCGTTTGTTTGTTTGTGTGTCTGTGTCTCAGCTGAACGTTTGAAGGCGTCGCACAGCTTGGCGCGGCGTTCGCTGACTCGCCAGAAAAAGACATGAAAGACGTCCTTTTAATCCCCGGCGTTTCCTCTCGGTGTCAGCAGCCGCTCTGTTTGTATCGATCGCTCCATTCATCACAGAGCCAACGTGCCGTCACACGCGCACACACACGCACACACACGCACACACGCACACACACGCACACACGCTCACCGTTTGATTGGCTGCTGATGTGTGGCGGTCAGAGAGAGCCACGGGCTCGTCATCGTCGCCACTGCTGCCACGTGATTTCCCATCATGCCCTGCGGCTATTCCCAGTTCCATTTTTACTCCATCGTCGTCTGTCGTTTAACTTTCTGTTGTTTATTGACGTTAAAGGTTTATTTACTGACTCAATACTAAAGTTTACTAAACTCAGTCAGAGGTTTGTTCCTCTTCACTCGTTCAGTCTAACTCCTCCTCCTTCTTCCAGGTCGACCGCGTGACGGTGACGGCGGAGGGAGGCGTGGGCGGTCGCCCCAACAACCGTCCCGGGGGCGGAGTCATGCGCGTCCACCGCCACTTCGCCTTCCCGGCCAATCAGATGTACGTGGTGGTGCTGCACCGCGAGATGAAGCCCATGAGGGTTTACCGCCTGAACGTGAGCTTCGACGCCGCCATCGAGGACGAGCTGCTCGGCTTCTTCAGGAGCTCGTACACGCTGCAGAGGGAGCGGCGGTACGCCAACACACACACGCACACACACACACACGCATGCATGCACAGACACACACAAACACACGCACGCCAAGACACGCAAATGGTGGTTTGTGAAAATCAGAAAATCAGCCTGAGGTCATCACCCCCCCAAACCCCCCCCATCCCAATCTGGAGCAGATGTCCCTAATTAAGTGGTCTTTAGTGTGAGGTTCATCTCCAGAGGGATCCAGTGAGACACACACACACACACACACACACACACACACAGGCACGCGCTGTAAAAACACACTGAATCATTTTTTTCTGCAGCAGCAGGTGGTTCCACAAGAAAAGGTCAGAGCTTCACATCCACGACATTGATTAACTCACACACACACACACACTCACACACACACACACACATCGCTCACACATACACCACTCACTCCCTCCTTATGAATTTCCCATAAGCATCTGCTGCAGAGTTGTTTCCACATCAGATTTCTTCCCCACGGTGCTGATGGGAAACAGACTGTGTGCTGATACATTTATTATTTCATGCATGGGTTTGTGTGTGTGTGTGTGTGTGTGTGTGTGTTACCGCAGTAAAATAACATCTTCATAACATAACGTCCTCTCCACTCTCCTCTCCCACAAAGTCTTATTTAATTAATTTATGACCAAGCCAGATTTTCCCTTTTTTTTTTTTTTCAGTCTTTCTGTGATTAAAGGTCCTTAAATGGATAGTTGAGGTTTTTGAATAGTGTTTCCAGGAGGTGCACACACACACACACACACACACACACACACACATACATAAGAAGCACTGACTCTGATCCACTGCGGCCTCTGTCAGTAAATTCAAATGTGTTATTTTGTAGAATTCAGCGTTTAAAAACCTTTGTTCAGATTTACCTCAGTGACACTAAGTGACCACACGAGGCAGCAGTAGACCAGCAGCTCCTGTGTCCCTGCGAGCTTAAATCACTGATTTTCTCACCAAAACCTGGTCCTAATGAGGCAGAAGAACTTTGTAATTTTAGGATTAAGATTTCCATTGTGGTCAGTCTTTTTTAGTCTGTTTAAATTAATGGACGTCCTGACAAGACGAGCTGGACAAACCTTTGTGTGTGTGTGTGTGTATTCTTGTATATGTATCTTTGTGAGGACCAAACACATACAAACCAGAGGAAGTTAAGGAAATTTTAACTTTTAAAGGCTTTTTTGAAGCGTTAAGACCTGGTTTTCTGGCTTATGTGTGTGTGCGCTTGTATTTGTCACCTTGTCAGGACCAGTAGTCCTCCATGGAGACCAAACCTGGTCCTAATGAGGCAGAACCTCATTTCTGGCTAAGACTTGAAGACTTGAATTGTGGTTAAGTTAATGTAAATTAAGGTTAGGGAATAAATGTGGATGCAGAGTCCTGAGAAGAATAGCTGCACACACCTATGTGTGTGTGTGTTCTTGTATGTGTCTCTTTGTGAGGACCATAACATTCACACACGTTTAAAGAGTTAATGTTTGGTTTTAGGGTTTGAATCGGGTTTAGGTTAAAGCTCAGTGATGGTTATGGTCAGGTCTGTGTGTGTCCTCCGTACAAATACCTACACACACACACACACACACACACACACACTGTTTTTAGCTTCCTTCAGAGTAAAGCAACACTTTATTTTTGACTTTATTAAAAAAACAGCTGTTTATTTGTTTACTTGTTTATTCGGTTCGTCACCAGATTAACACGTTAAATATTAATGAGCACAGACGGCTGCCTTCACATCATTTCTCCTCGTCGCCGTCTGAATTTTAAAAACACACAGACACACACTGCTCTCTCTGTCTGTGTTGTGTGTTTTCTTGTTTCCCTCTCTGTGACCGCGCTTGTGTCGTTAAACATTTAACTAAGCGCTTGTCGCCTGGTTTGATGTTTGATGTGCGACGTCGCCGCTCTGACGCTCCGTCTCCTCTCGCAACGATCCGTTATCGATCTGTTATCGGTCCAAGCAGCAGCAGCAGCAGCAGCAGCAGCAGCAGCAGTGTGCTGTCAAATGATTAAAATATTGAATCACAATTACTTGCACATTTTTATCTATTCTAAATGTCCCTTGATTTCTTTTTGTCCCATTATTTTTTCTTATTTTAATGCTCTTATCAGCATAGAAAAATGGATCGTCTTGCTTTGTGCTAATGTTTTTTTTTATTGAGACAATACCTCGGTCACTCTGCATATTTAGTTATTCCTCTTATTGTGAGATATATACATTATTATACATATATACGTATATATACATATATATACACACACATATGTATATATACATATATATGTATTATATATGTATACATATGTGTATATATATACATATATATGTATAATAATGTCAAACATTCCGGCAGAAAATGAAGTCATTTCTGTTCTTCTGTCGTTTCTGAAAAGAAAAAAAACATCAGCAAATGGATTTGTGTGTGTGTGCGTTTCTACGTGTGTGTGTGTTTTGTGTGTGTGTCAGGTTGTCAGTCAGGATTACTACGACGACAAGTGTATCGTGGCAGCAACGTGTGTGTGTGTGTGTGTGTGTGATTCTCTCTCTCTCTAAATTCCGATTCCTTCATTTTGTATTTTTTTTTAAGTTGATCGTGTGCCTGGTTTAAAACAATAGGGCAATAAAAGCACTGGTTAAAGGTCAAAGGTCAGAGGTCGCTCTCTCTTCTTGCTTTGTCTCTCTCTAAATTAAATTACATTCTATATAAAAGGTCTTCATTGTTGTGGGAAATGTACGTTCACGTTGCCAAAGCAACGAAATATGAGTCATTTACATAAAAATAAAACAAAATTGTGTCAAAACAAGATAAGTTAAACAAAAAAATCAGCAATATTAAAACATGACCATGTAGTATAATTACACTTACACAGTTATATAACACTTCTCAATGTGTTTCACTACTGGCTGAACATTATTTTTGAATATATAAACTGAACACTTTAAAATAAATACATTATTTGATGCGTTATTTTATAATCTCAAACGTTAAAGGCTGGAAAAGTCGTCCGTTTGTCAGAATCGTCGCTATTTTGACGATTAAAACATCAAAGGATTGTAACAAAACGAGAACACTCCTCTGAAGCCTAACGCTGCCCATTTTTGGGGGCGGAGTCTGGGACAAACAAGCCGGAAGCGTGGTCGAGGAAAACCAATAGTAAAAGTTGAATGCACTCACTGGTGTTTGACCAGAGGGGGGCAGTAGATTCACCGATTAATATCACAACACATATATAGACTGTAAAAAAGCTGGTTTCGGAGTTTAGTTCCATGTGAATCCGAACAGACTCTTTGGCTCGTAGTTTTGCGATGTTTGTAGAGCGCTAATGTTCTCCATCTTTGTCAAAATTAACTTTTTATCACAGGAGTCTAAGTTTCTATCGACAACTGCATATTTGAAACAAAACAGGTCGGAACAGCGCCCAAAGCTGGTGGTCATTCACCATATTGTCGCAGTGTATCGGTGCGACTTTAAGAAATCCATTTTCAGTCCCATGTTTACGCGTGTTTTTTGACCGTGGTGTGAATGCAGCCACCGTGTGGCGCTGCTGTAATTGACTGTGTGTGTGTGAGTGAGTGAGTGGTGGAAATGCAGCGAGGCAGAGCAGAGTCTCTCCTCCTCCGGCCGCCGCCGCCGCTCCTCATCAATTCACTGTCCATTTGTGGGGAAATGATTGTGCTGTTTCCTCTCGTAACAGATTCAGTTTCACAGTGAATTAAAAAATCCTCGCGGGTCCATTCTGCTGTGACTCACCGACACTAGGCCATGTTCAAACTATATATCCAGTCTAATTAGGTCGCAGCAGGGTCTTCCCTCCATTACCACAGGTCTCGGCTCTTATTTTTGTCGTTGTCCTCTTCCACAATTCCTCTCAGGATCCTCTTTGTGTCGTCTTTTCTCTTTGCCTTTTGTATTTAACCGTCCTGTCCTTCCTCGTCCTCTTCCTCCTCCTCTGTGGCAGCGAGACGTCGTGTTCCTGTTGTTGCAAATGTCAATGTAAAAAATATTGTAATCGACTGGAGCGGAATGATGAGTTTTTGGGCATAGAGATGTTGTTTCAGACTCCTCGTGTGTGAAAGCCGGGAAACAGCGACGCAAACCTAGGCCGTCAGGATGGTCGAGGCCTTCGTTGACGACCGGATGGGATGATTTAAGTCGATTCCCTTGTTGCCATAAATCAGACCTGCTTGCTGATTTTGTAAAATCACCTGCGAAGGGTTTGATATGAGCAGAACCTTTAGAGTTCTCACGTCTTAATCGCAGCGTCGTCTGCTGCGGAATCGGAACGTGAGCTCGCGAAGCTGCCGCAAATTCAGCGCTCTCACTCCGACTTAGTGTCATTTTAACGCCTTATATCTAATTAACTAATGAATTCATCGCAGAACTGTTTGAATTCTTTCCTTCAAAGGCTTCAGACTACGCAGGTTATGCTTTAACGGACCCCGCCCTCACCTTGCTTTGACCTGTACGTGGGTTGCTGCGGCAACCATGATCGTAAATGTCCACTTTGACGTTGTTTCTGTAGCATTTTTTTTTAAAAAGCAACACTAGTTTGAGGCATTTAAAATAAATATAATTGGTGAATATTCGCCATTACTCCCTTTCCCCAAGGTAAAAAAAACATTGGAAATGTCAGTGTCACGATAGTACAATAAACTTTGCACGACAATATTTAAAACATGAAGAATTCAATGATGTTTCTTAAATGGTAAGTCCATACTTCAGTGACCGACTGACTGCTTACTTAGTTGAGCATCTGTGACCACAAGGTGGCAGCAGCATAGTACTATAGTAGAATTTTTTTTTAATGCAATGTTTCGTTACTAGACTTTCATCAGGTGAAACTAAAAAAACTAAATCTAGGGAAAGGCTCTGTTTTTAGGGAAGAAGCAACAGTTCGGTAGAGGTGGGCGAAACAGTAGGATCTCAAGATGATATCCCGATATTCTGTCACGGTTTCAGAGTGATGATATTTGTGTTTTGATATATATGGATCAGTATAAACTTCAAATTAATCTGCAAATGAAAAAACACAGAAAACAGCAAATTAAAACTTGATATTAGGTGATGGGCCGCATGAAAGTGAGTGCCGTGCCACAAGTTGCCCCCAGTCCGCGGGTTTGAAACCTCTGCTTTAAATGGTTGTTTTTAAGCATCAGTAGAAAAACATGTTCATATATAATAGAGAAAGATTTTTGAGCAAAGAACTTGTTTTTGCTACGCGCTAATCTTCAGGCTCCCAAAGAACACCCAAGAAAGACCCCAAAAAATCTGTGACACATCTGTGGGTCCCGACCCAGTGTTTGGGGACCATTGCCTGAACACACTCAATCATGCAGAAAGGAAGTGTCAGAAACTGTGATGATAACATTTCCATTTCTCGTGTTTTTCACACAGTTACCTCGCCGTGACCCAGTTCAGTCCGATCCACGCCCGGAAGGCCTTCCCGTGCTTCGACGAGCCGGTCTACAAGGCCACGTTCTCTCTCGTCCTCCGCCACGACCAGCAGTACACCTCGCTCTCCAACATGCCTGTAGAGAGCAGCTCGCTGCCGGACGACGACGGCACCGTGACCAACCGCTTCGCCCGGACGCCCCGCATGTCCACTTACTACCTCGCCTGGGCCGTGTGCAACTTCACCTACAAGGAGACGCAGACGGACGGTGGCGTGACGGTCAGTCCTCACACACACACACACACACACACACAAACACAACGCGTGGGCTTAAGGTTTTCTTTGACGCAGTTTTACTCGGTTCAGATTTTTTTTTTTCTTTTCTGCTTTTACGAAACACAACTTCCTGTGAGTCGTAAGTGATGGAAAACCTTACGGAAGAGGTACGGAAGCCCTGAAGGACAAGTTTGAAAAAAAAGTAGGTTGGTTTACTTTGGCGGTTGCCGGGGGGGGGGGGGGGCAAAAAAAAGGATGATTTTACTGCTTTTATTTATTGTCTTTTAGAAAGAAAAATAAACTTTTTTATAAATAATAATAATTAAAAAAAAATGATGGTGATGACGGGGTAGTGTGTATAATATGTAAAGTGTGTTTTTCTTAAACTGATTTTGACCATTAGGTGGTGCCATGCCACCACTGTCCTACTCTACGAGGAATGCTTTTGGAAGTCAGTTGACGTAGTTTAAGAACAAATAATGATAACGAAAAGCATTGGATTAATTATACATGGAAATGCTGTTATTTACTGACAAAGTTACCCATCGTTTTTACCAACAAAGGAAACTTTTTTCTTTCACTTTCATGAGTAAACACCATTAACACAACAAGTAAAATCATAAACATTAAAATAATAATCAAACAACATCCTCACACAAAGGTATTTTCTTTCTCTAATATTTATCTCACGATTACGACATAATTATCTCCCGTTCCTTCAGATGAGACCAAAGGTCTTATTTGCTCCCGGATCTCCTTCTTCTGGGCGTCATTTAACGATCTAATTATGCAGCAGAAACCAAACACTGTCGCTCGCGCCATCTCAGGTTTTCCGTCTCCGTCCTCTCTGCTCCTGCGTCTCGCGGCGCTGCCGCGGCGGAATCCGCCGAGGATTCATCGTTAACGTACAGGAAGTTGGAGACTCAACCCCGATCACCTCTAAAGTGGTTTTCATATCATTAAATCTTTATCTGTGGGATTTAAAACACTGCACTTGTTCTCACCAGACAAGAATCTGCATAATGAAGTTTTGATTAGGGAATAACAGCTTTTACATCCCATGATAACCAGACAAAAGAGGTCAATTCAGTACGAAAGAGCCATAAAGGGAAAGCATTTTCCCCAAAGCATTGACTCAGAGGAGGTGGGAACTTCTCCTCCCCCGATTATTATCTTATAAACTATCACAAAGGCATGAAAAGAAAGCTGCTAAAATTAGACAAGAGAAACTGTAAAAACATCAATTTTCTGCCACTTTCCATGGAAGAGACGGAGCCCGAACAGAGACGCGTTCACAATCACTGCCTTGAATCAAGGGCACCGTTTTCATTTGAGAGAAACTTCTGGAACATCTAGAAAATTAAATGTTCAGGTCTTTAGAAACCTCTCAGCTTCTCCGTCATATAGCTGATGATATATATATATATATATATATATATATATATATATACACTATATATACACTAAATAAGTGTTTCAATCAAGTCAGAGATTTGCGTTATGTAAGATTTAGACCTTGTTTTAAGAGTCCGATATGAAACGATTACAAAATTCTCAGCCTGTTAAATTTGCTGTACATAACTTTTTTTTTGTTTTTAGTTTGTGTCCAGCTGAAGACGACACTCTGGGTCGTTCTCTTGTTACACTTCTGTTTTGTCGTGTTCTGATTTCCTGTCTGCACGGCCAACACGTTTGTTGTGGTTTGACCTGCAGGTGGTGCAGTTTTGTCTTTCGAACCTTTAAAGTTGGCGATGTTTACGGGACAAAAATAATAAATAAAAACACGTAGACAAAAACATGAGGTAGGTAGGTACAGTAGATTGTGTGATTAGTTGTTACGTAGGTAGATAGGTTGGTTTGTTGCTAGAGTAGCTAGGTAGGATGGTAGGTACGTAGGTAAGATGGTTGCTGTGGGAAGTGTGTAGGTTGTGTGGCTGCTAGGAAAGGTTACTTGATAGGTATTTAGGGTTGGTAGAGTGGTTGCTATAGTAGGCAGGGGGATGTAGGTTGTGTGGTTGCTAGGGTATGTAGGGTTGGTAGAGTGGGTAGGTAGGTTAGGTGCAATGGTAGGTAGGTAAGGCAATGTTGCCGCTTGGTAGTGTGGTAGGTAGGAAGTTGGTTGCTCGAGTAGGTAAAAGGGGGAAGATTGGTTGCTGCTAGGATAGGTAGATTGTCTGGGTACTTGATCTCTATTTAGGGTTGTTAGGGTGGTTGCTAGGGTAGGTAGGGGGATGTACTGTAGATAATGTGGTTGTTAGGGTATGTAGGGTAGAGTGGTTGGTAGGATGGGAAGGTAGGTAGTGTGGCTGCTTGGTAGGACGTTGGTTGCTAGTGTGGCTAGGGGGATGGTTGGTAGTTTGGTTGCTAGGGTAGGTAAGATGGTAGCTTGGTAGGATGGGTAGGTTATTTCCAAAGGTAGATGTCAGGTAGGCAGGTTGCTAAGGTAGGTTGTGTGGTAGGTAGATAGGTAGATGGCATGGTTTGTTGGTTTGCAGGTATTTAGGTAGGTAGAGTTGGTAGGATGTTTGCTAGAATGGACAGGTAGGTAGGTTGCTAGGGTAAGTTGGTAGGGTAGGTAGGTAGGTAGGTAGGTAGGTAGGTTGGGGAATTTTTGAAAGTTAACAGCACCTGGTATTGCCAGGTTATCGTCCAGACCTGACCAGAGTATCTCCTGTAATCAGGCCGGATCAGTCGTATTCAGAGTGATGTGAATGTCAGCAGAGATAAACGATAAGGAAACACAACATTTGTTTGCTTGTTTTCCTGTCACTTCATTTCTTTGGGGAATTTTGCCAAATGTGATCAAACCCTGAACAAACACTGACGACGGAGATGAACGTTCAGTTCAAGTGTTGAGATTAGAAACTGTGTCAAAGGAACAGGATTAACCAGATCATCAGAATAACTCCGTTTATCGTCGTGTTGCGAGTGCAGTCGTAAATCACCAGCGTTTCCCTGTTAAGAAGCTTAATAACATCACCATCTGCTGTCAGGGAATAATGAGCCATTAAAGTGTCGAAGGTCTCGAAAACGCACTCTGTCATGTTGATAAGTTTGAGTTTGTGTCGCAGCAAAACAATAATCCGCACATAGATGTGAAATTTATACTAAAAAATACTTATACTACATCCACTGATCAGAGTTTGTATTTACGTATATCTACAGTGTATATTTATATATGTACACACACACACACACACACACACACATATAATTATACTCAGTGGTTCAGAGCCACATTTCCCACAATGCTTAGCAAAATGTAAATGTAAATGTTTCCCTCTTGTAATTAAAAGGAGAAGCCCATTTTCTCTTGACATAAGGTTTTGCTAATGCATAGCTAACGTTAGCATTAGCACAGGTTTTAAAAAGAAATCGTAAACTCACATTAACAACACAGGATTTTTTTTGAAGAAAACAACATGGCACTCAATTTGTGGCGAGCTAGCTCGTGCTAACATTAGCTGTGTATTAGCACAGTTGCTAACTTACGCTTACGACGCAAGGTTTTGGCAACACCAGCTAGCATGCTAATGGATTAATTCTAGCATAACGGAAAAAGTTGGTAAAAATGTTTACGTACAATTTTGTACGTACACTCTAAGACAGGCTTTGAACTGGACATTGATCACGACACAAGAATTAGCCACTTTATTTCCATTGCCTCTTTGCCTCTGCTGAAGTTAGCATGCGTATTGTGACTGAAGGTCGCCACCACCTGCTCACATCAGGGAACTACAGAAAAAACTCTGTAAATAATTATTTCTCAGCTAAAAATCTCTGACATTCTTCCTTTGGTGTGCTGACATTATTGGATAATAACACGCTCTGGAAGTGAGTGCATGCTCAGATTAGACTTAGTGTGATTTCTCACTAATGGCATGAATTGGTTTGTGAGTGTTTGTATCACACACACACACACACACACACACACACACACACACACACAGCTGCTGCTGTCGACCGTGGCGACAGACGAACAACACGAGCTAACGCTAACGCTGCAGCTGAGCCTCGCAGAGCGAGAGAACGTTTGATTTGAATATTTTAAACAATCACAACAAAGAATCAGCCGCGCTGAGTCCAAGCTTTGGGTCAGAGGTCGTAGAAACAAGATGCATAAATAATATTTTATATATATATATATGTACATACACGTATATATTAGAAAGGGATGTTTTCACAAGTATTCTCTGACGTCTCCTGTACAAATGGTACGTTCCAGTTGTCGGATTGTCCGACTTCTAAGTCTGGAGCGCACCATGAAATTCGCATTTCCTACACGGGAATGTCAGAAAAATGTCACTCACCCCCGACATAGGATTCCAAGATAGCCTGCACCAGAGGTTTCAAACCTGTGGCCTGAGGCCCACCTGTGGCCCACTAAATATAAAGTTATGTGTTATTTTCTGTGTTTTTATTAGTGCATTCTTTTGCTTCATGAATGCTTTTATATTGGGAATTATTTATCAAAACAAAACAGTTTTATTTTGAAATAATGTAAAATATTATAAATATTATTTTTCGATGTCTTTTTCCCCACTTTCAACTGCTAGTGCTAACAGTGGCACTAGCATGAGATTGGTTTGCGTTTCACTGGAACGTGGTTAACTGGGACGTGACGTCCAATTCTTTTTGACATTTTGTTTATTTAGTTAAAGCGGAAGAAACCACATTTTTCAGAGTGGAGGCGGAGCCTAACAGGGGAGCTACGATACCTGCAGTCATGTACCTGTTGAACGGTACCAGCCGCCAATCACAGCCTAGCACCGCCTCTAACTATCCCCTGCTTTTTGGTGCCGCCCCTTGTTGGACAGTAGACTTGATAAACAGTGCAGTGCTAAATGTTTGTAGCGGCGTAAGCGACAAGATTTTAAATATTTGGAGACGTGGTGGACGCGCGGACATCTCGCAAACAGGCTTCACTCTCTGTTTCCTGTTTGTACGTCTAAAGCCTTTAATCGCCCTTTAACGACGACGACAACAGTTTAAGCAGAGATATGCGGACGCACGGACGCGCATACACGCGTCGCACACAAGGACAAAAACATGCGCGACCTTGTTTCTCCTCCTCCTCCGTCTTCCTCCTCTTCCTCCGATCATCTCTCTATCAGTGTAATTACAGCTCATCCATCCTCGTCTGCCACAAACTCAAGGACGGCACGGCAACAGGCACACACGCACACACAGGCCTGTGTCTCCTCGTTACCAATTGATAAATTTAGTGAAATGCAGCTTTAATGATGAATCATATGTGGGTCATTCATAACCATCGCCAGCCTCTGACACTGTGTGTGTGTGTGTGTGTGTGTGTGTGTGTGTGTGCGTGAAACCACTCGAGCCTGAGAGCGCTCCGTGTCTTTTGTAATTAACAAATTAATCTTAATTTTCGTCCTCGTGGAAAACAACTTCCTTCCGTGGCGTCCGTTGTTGAGCGGTAAAGGAGCATTCCCACATCATTACACTTGTGAAGTGTTGCCAGAGACACAGACACAGAAGGTCGTCTGAGGTTTGTAAAGCGCTCACTCTCCCACACCAAACCCCATAGAGAAAATCAGTGATTTTAACATCACAGCACACAGGAGCTGTTGATCCACTGCTGCCTCCATCACTAAGTTCACATGTGTTATTTTATGACTTCGGCTTTGAAAAACCCTCATTCAGATTCAAATCAGTGACACAAAGTGACCACACGGGGCAGCAGTAGAGCAGCAGCTCACGTGTCTCCGCGAGCTTAAATCACTGATTTTCTCTATGGGGTTTGGTGTGGGAGAGTGAGCGCTTTACAAACCTCAGTTCTAATCTGTTTTTTCTTCCCTTGACTGAGAGCGATGGTATCACGTCGACAGCCTTCATCCTCCTCCTCCTCCTCAGGACAGAAGAGCTGATTTCATTTCAGTGAACAAACACTTTACACGAAGCAGGAGAAACAGTAAAAGTCTCGAGCCAAAGCAGATTTAACACTCGGCGCGTGGTGGTTTTGCTCGGGTAACAACATTTAAATGCAGCCTGTGATTGTGTTTACACAGAGAGAGGGAGACGGAAAACAAAAAGAGATAAAACTCGTGTGCAGAGCGTGAAAGAGATCCAGGAAGCATCATATGCATATTTTCATAAGTGGAGACGCCGGCTGCGTCTGTTACAGAATCGCTCTCATATTAAAATCTGTGTTTCAGCCCCGAAGGCGGTGGAGACGCCGCTGTCTGTTTGCAGAGCAGCTTTTTCTGACAGAAACATTAATCCGCCCTCTTCCTTCTCCTCCTCCTCTAAAACCTTTGAAAGAAACAGATTTATACGACAGAGGAGGAGGAGGAGGAAAATCACACACACACAACCCGCCGTCCTCTTCATGACGGCTTCATCTGACGGGAACATTCATCCTTCATCATCTTCATCAAACAGCCGAAAAAAAGGGAAAGAATCTGTCACTAACTCTGTATGTGTTTATATTTACACACAAACAAAAAACAAAAACCTGCAGAGGGCAGCAGGTTTGCGAAAAAAGTGTTTTTGTGGCAACGGTCGCATGACGAGACTTTTGGCTGTTTTAGCACCAAAAACACACAAGACGGCGTGTTTGTCACGTTTACACAATGAATCCAGTTGGTGGCGACGTTCGCTCAACAAGAAACTTAAGCTATTGTTGTATTATATATATTATACGTGACCGGACGTTAAATTCACCAAAGACTTCAGGACGAACCCGAGTCTGTAGCCTGTTGCTAACAGGCAGCAATAATTCTGGTTAGCATGCGAATGCTGTGATGTTTTCGTTTGCGTGTCCACCGATGTGTTTACGAGGTAAATCCAGTTGGTGGCGTCCATCGCTCAACAAAAAATGTAGCTTTTGTTACCAGACGTCAGTACAAATCCTGCCTACAGAGGGCAGCGTGTTTGCGAAAAATGTGTAGTTCGATGGCGACGGTCGCACAACGAGACTTTTAAACCAACGACTTCAAGACAGACATGAAAAACACACAATGTTTGAGTGGTGGGTCATGTTGTCCACACATCCAATTGGTGGAGAAACTTTAGCTGTTGTTGTATTTACGTTGCCAGCGGGGGTTAAATGACAGGGTTAGGGTTATGACAGACCTGATGCTGTAGCATGTTGCTAACAGACGGCAATAATTCTGGTTATCATGCTAAAGCTATCAGAGATGCCGGCAGAGAGTATTTGTTTGAGTTTAACCACATGTACGAGATGAATCAAGTTGGTGGCGACGGTCGCTCAACAAGAAATGTAGCTCTTGTTGTATTTACCAGACAGTGTCAGTACAGATCCTGCCTGCAGAGGGCAGCGTGTTTGCAAAAAAATGTTCTTTTTTCGACGCCACAACGGGACCTTTTAAATATTATTATATTTACGTGTCTGGACATTAAATTCAGACGTCAGGACAGACCTGATGCTGCAGCAACTTGCTAACAGACAGCGAAAATGCATGCTGGCGCAAACTAGTTAGCGTACTAATGCTAGCACAGGCACATCAGGAATAGACAGAAATAGAGGCAAAATAACTCTGTTTGAATCTAGCGTGATTTCGTCTTAAGTAACACAAAGGTGGGCGGGGTTTCATCTTGTAGTTCCGATGTTTTTTGGTTAACAAACTTCTTTATGTTGCAGTAAGTGAAAGAGTTTGTAATTGTTTGATTTGAACTTTGTAAAAGTTTTCTAATCGTCTTCTTTTTCCTGTGTGTACATTCCTTAATGTTAGCTAAAGTCAAGCTAAATGCTAAAGGAGGAGGAGGTATTCAAAACCTACAAATGCTATTGTTGACAATACGCACAAGCTAGCTGGCCTTGCGTCAAAAACGTTATCGCATTTTCCCGCTAAAGAACGTGAACAATGTTGGGTTTAAAACTTGATAAAAGTTGACAAGCGATCATAAGATGCTACACAAGCTGCTAATGCTAACACAAACTACATTTTAAATTTAAACACATTTTCCTGTGTTTTTAAAGCAGAAAAATGTGATAAAATCATTTATTATTGTGTGTATTTTTCTCAGGTTTGTATCGATTACTTTGCTAAATTCACTTTTTTATTTGTTACTTTACTGTAAGTCACTAAATCGCAGAGATATCAGAGAATACAAGAGAAGATAAAAGGAGGCGGGGACTCAGATCTGAGATAAACAATGAGCCGTGGCTTCAAAACAAAACTCCAGCCTTTATGAAAATAAACAAAACTCTTAATTGAAAAGAGAATTAAAAAATGGTGTCGGGATTTTCCACTTGTTTGTTCAGAGACTTCCTGGTTTAATTCTGCGTTTGTCTCCGTCCTCCGCCTCTTTGTCTCGTCTGTGTTTGCATCTCGTTTCCTGTAATGAGCCGCGTTCCCTTCAGGGAGGATTAAAGTCTCGCACTGATGTTTGTTTGTGTGTGTGTGTGTGTGTGTGTGTGTGTGTGTGTGTGTGTGTGTGTGTGTGAGGTGACCCACAGAGAATCGTAGCCTCGTTGTTAAGCTCGTTATTCCTTCGTCATAAAGCGACGTCTGTCTGTGTTTGATGCCGCGAAACTTAACGCGAGGGTCGATCGTGTCGCACAATCACAGAGCGAGTGGATTCTTCACATACAGCAATCGCTCACACTAGAATATTCTGCATCATTTTCACGTAGTAATATATCATTTAAATAGAAAAAAAACTAGTTTATTGTTAATATTCACATCTAAAAGCAAATATATCTATGATTTACAGACGTTTGTAAACTACTCACTCTCCCACACCAAACCCCATAGAGAAAATCCGTGATTTTAACATCACAGCACACAGGTGTTGTTGATCTACTGGTTTTACAAACTTCACTTTCCTGTTGGAAAAGTTCTTAAAACATCGCCTAATTAAACTATTCCTTTAATATTTCATGTGCTGAGACTATTTACCACATACATATATATATATATATATATATATAAAGTATAAATATAGTCAGTTGTGAATAAATGACACTAAAGCTGTTTTATAACATTACTGCATGTTCTGCGTCATGTTGTAGCCGCAGCAGTTTATTAAATGTACACATTGAAAACTAACGTCGAGTAAAATAGCGATAATTGAGCATTAGCGTGTAAAGAATTATTATTATTATTATTATTATTATTATTATTATTATTATTATTATCATTATTATTATTATTATTATTATTATTATTGTTATTATTATTGTCACCTCTGTAAATCCTCGCCTCTGATTGGCTGCGATGTTTCAGACAGAACGAGGGTCAGGTGAGGTTTTGTGTGTGTGTGAGATGCGTCTCGTTCCTCTGAGCCATCGACCAGTAAACTATTAAAACCACATCAGTGAGACACACTGTTGCACCGGGTGACACGTCCCTTTATCACCACACACACACACACACACACACACACACACAGTGACGCGTCTCTGAGGTCGTGATCACGCGGCAGCGCGGCCGTTAATGAAGTCTCACTGTCGTCCTCTCCGTCTCCCGTCAGTGTCCTCGTCGTCGTCTCTGTCTCGATGATTTGCTGCATCATTTTCCGTCCGCTCACCGGGGGAATGTGGTGACTCAGCAGTTTTCTCTCAGGTGTTTTTGCAGGAAAAAAACCCCACAAATCTTTTGTTGTCGTTTCTGCTTCACACAGAGTTTCTCCTTTAAAATCTGTCAAAAAAAACCTCCAAACTTTACATTTCTCTCTGTTATTCTCCACAATCTGATTAACTGAACACACTATTGTTGAAATGGTGGGAAATGATTTTTAAAAAAAGGAATTTTGATCCATATCTTTTCCAGATGTTTTTTTGTGAATTATCTGCAATTTGAATAAAATTGATTTAATTTGATTTAAATTTCATGGATTATTTTCATGAGTCTTGTTTTAATGAGGAAATATCTCTATTTCGCATTAAAATGAGGAAATGGTGCATGATAACGAGAAAACTATCTTGTTATAGTGAGAAAACAAGAATATATCTCATTATTTCTCATTAAAATGAGGAAATTATAATGACAAACTCTCCTTATGATGAGAAAGTATCGCATTATAATGAGCCATTTTTCTGTTACAGCAAAAAACTATTGTTTTAAAGAGAAAATATGTAATCATTCCTCCTTAAAATGAGAGAACATCGCATTATAACAAGAAACTTTCTCATTATGCTGAGAAATTTCTTGTTTTAATGAGAAAAAATCTCATTATAACGAGACATTTTCTTGTTATAACAAAAAACTATTGTTTCAATGAGAAAATATCACTTGTTTTTCCGAAAGTGAGAAAATATCGCATTATAAATTATTCTTTTTCTTAATCAGGTTAAGTGTTAGCGTTAAAGAGGGCGTGGCTATGACTTGTTTTTGCGAATTCTGTTAAATTTATTCTGATGAAAATGATAACTCTTCTCCGTTCGTATAAAAACGTAACCAATGATTTTTAAAAGATTTACCGTCATCGCCATGGTTTCGTTTATGGTTTTTGAGTGAGTGACACATTAACATCCCATAATATAGATACAGGAGACGCAGTTTTTCCTCCCAGCGTCGTCTGTGTGATTTAGTGTTGTCGGCCATTAAAGAGCTGTAATGATATTAAATGTCACATTAACATCCCATAATGATCACACACTGTGGGTCAGAGGAGCTTTTTTTTCGAACCATAAAGGTCACGTCTACGTTTGATTTAGTTTTTTTTTTTTAATGTCTCTGAGAGAAGCTCAGGAGAACAGCATCATGGGAATTGTAGTTTAGTCAACTTTCCGGTTTATAACGTGAACATTTATTTAACAGTGTAGCTGTTTTAACTCGCAAAACAAAATAAAAATCGCAATTTTTAAACAATTCTTATTCACTCTTATGTGATGTTGTAATGCTTTATCGTGTTATTTGAAAATGCTGAGTCAGCACTTACCGCTCTACGTTTCCTGTTTTATTTTAATTGTTTTATAGTAATTTTCCATTATTTTGGTCGTTATCACACCAAAAAAACTTCCGCCAATTTCAACTTTTAATAAATGAAACTGTTTTTTTATCTGGTTTTAAATTTCATAGAAAAAACATGACTTAAAAAGTTTTATTTAAAATCGAAATTACACACGTTAGCCTCATATTTCACAGGTTCAGTCTTTACACCGACGACGTCCTTTAATTCTCTTCAGAGAAAGTTTCCGAAACTGTGAAAGAAACGATACGTTCGTTTTCCTTCTTGTTTAGATTCCTCTCCTCTCTTGCTTCCTTCTCCTCTCCCCTCCCTCCTTGCTTCCTTCTCCTTTCCTTGTTATCTCTCCACCCGTCCGTGACATCTCTCGCCACATTCTGTCGCTCCGTCTGTCGCCCTTGGATGATGGATGGGGTGACGGACGCTCGGTTGCCACGGTAATTTGATGGATGGTTTAGCAAGTGATAAGAGCACAGGGAGAGCACGATAACACACACACACACACACACACACACACTCTCCTCCCGGCCGACTGTCCGTCCTGGGTCCTTGGCCGTGAGACGGACGAGTCTCCGACGCCTCTGCTCCAGAACAAACGCCCGTGAACCACGACGGCGGCGCCGACGACACACATCTGTCCAATCACATCGTCACCTGTGCTGACGCCGCCGCCGTGATGGAACGAGACGGGTGTAGAGACGACGGTCTCTTCGTCAATGTCAATGAGACAAAAGAGAGAGTGAGAGTTTGACAGGAGATGGAGCAGAGACGACACGAGGACGATTTCACCTCTGTCAAAAAACATACGACTCTGTTTCCTGCAGAGAAAAATGAGCTCGGGCTCTCAATAATAATAATAATAATAATAATAATAACTAGGACTGTACGCAGTCATGACGGCCTCCTTGCGTCCCCCACACAAGTCGGGGAAGGCAGCGATTCGATTTGGCCAAGTAAGAGGGCACTTCCTGTTTCATGGCGACTAAATTCAGAATGGCCGACTTCCTGCTGGGTCAAGTCCATGTCCGTGGACGTGTTCGGGGTCGGTCTCTTGTGTCACGTGTGAAGTTTTGAGGCGATTGGTCAATGTGCGGCAACACAGGGCACTTCCTGTTTCGATTTCCTTTTCAGTGCGTGAAACCTTTCGATAAAATTTTGCCTTTGATGTGATTTGCACCAATTTACACGCTTGTTTTCTGTCGATGTACGATGTCGATGTGTCTACGATAAACAAGCTAGCTAGTTTACCGATGGCCGACTTCCTGTTGAGTTGAGGCGCTGCTTCCGATCGACTTCTTTGTTCATATAAATCGGTGACATCTTCCAACCAAGTTTCGGGAAATTCGGTGGAACTCAATGTATGCCGAAGTCATAGGGCACTTCCTGTTTCGTGGCGATATTTTACGAATTTAAATCAGATTAACACGATTATTTAGTAATTAATTGATATCATCCCACATTTGTTAGCGATAGCAGGCTGCAGTTTGAAATTCACTAAAAACCTCTGATGCTTGCCCAGGCCACGCCCCCTTTTTAATATCAACACGTTAGATGAACATTTCTTTACATTTTAGAGCTGAGTTTTCATTATTGTCATGCGTAATTGTCGTGTTAATCCAGTTGTAGTTTTTCACTGAACACATTGTCATCAATGTCGTTACAACAGCAGTAAACTGATGATGCTGACGCTGTAATCTACTGCCACACACACACACGCGCACACACACACACGCGCACACACACACACACGCACGCACACACACACACACACACACACACAGTGAGTGCAGAGTCGTCATGTTTTTGCTGTTTCTGTAGAATCGTAGATTTGTGTGAGTTTAAAAATAGAATCATTAGAGCTGCTGTTGTTAAACGTAAATATGATGTAGAATATGAACAGATGATTGAATTGGCAGCAGCCGCAGTAGTAGCAGTCTCTCTCTCTCTCTCTCTCTCTGTCCTGGGAGAACATGGACTGGATGTTGTTGAATCCTCCGGAGACGACGACGCTCAGTTCAGCAGCTTCATTCAGAGCAGATACAGTTAAAACCTCCACTCTGTGAACACATGATCTGTGAACACATGATCTGTGAACACATATATCATGGGATGGTACAATATTCGATATTATTGCATGTGAGAGCTGAAAATCTGTCACAATAAGTCATTTTGGGGATATTTAACAAGTTTAAATCAGATTATCGCAATTATTTGGTCACAATAAAAAATGTAGATCATCGCACGTTAATTAGCGGTGGCAGGCGACAGTTTGACAAAAGACTGTTGTAAGCCCCGCCCCCAAAACATTGGAAGTCATGTTTTGTGTAACACTTCCACATATATCGGAACACTATCGGATGGTACAATATACCATGTTACCATATTTTGCGATAAAAAGCACTCACAATAAGGGATTCCTGTGATATTTTACGACGTCAAACGTGTGTGAAACGACTTTGTTTTCCTCGTCGACGCAGCGAGACTTCAGCAGCCGACTCGTCTCTTCTTGTAAAACGTCCGCTGTGATCAGTAACGGGCGACTTTATTGCCCATGAGACACTGCGGCGCCTCGTCTGAGGCGGAGGGTACGGGTTCAAATCCTGGATGAGCCCTTCACTTTTATTGAATTTCCTCTAACGTGGGATCAATATCGTGATGGCATCAACACTCACACACACACTCACAGAGATAAAACACACAGCAGCTCATATAATTGTCCACATAAAGACAGAGGACACACACACACACACACACACACACACACACACAGGTAATGTCACCCCTGCAAACTCCTCCTCATAAAAGTGTGTTTTCTCGGTGCTGTAAAACACGCCGGCTTGAGTCTGTGCAGGAAAACAAAACACACGGTAAATCAGGCACCGCTCGAGCGGCGTCGCACTAAAAAAAGAAGAAGAAGAAGAAGAAGGAAGCGGCGCAGGTTTATTATTAAACGTCTCGAGAGCAATGAAAAGTAACCGCACTTTAATTTTCACCGAGTAAATTCCCCGGGAATTCATGAGACGACGACTCATTTAACCGCGTCTCGTAACTGGATTTTTATCCACACACTGTACAAGTGTGTAAAAGTGTGTTGTAATAACCTGCAGTGACCAGTAGGGGGACCAGTGTCCGTTGACGCTGGTTTGACTCTTTTCCCAGTCACAGTCTTATTGCTATCGATCGGTGACATCACTTGCTCCCGTCACCATGGTTACGCCTGTCCGTCATTTGACAGGCGGTGTGTAATTAGCGTTGGTGGATGACGGTCATTAACTCCTTCATCCATCACTCAGACACTCGGAGAAAAGAGATAAAGATTCTCACCAGATACAAAAACTCCCACAGAGAAAATCAGTGATTTTAGCTCGCGGGGACACAGCAGCTGCTGCTCTACCGCTGCCTCGTGTGGTCAATCTGTGTCACTAAAGTAAATTCAAATGTAGGATTTCTTAAGCCGAAGTGACAAAATAAGACATTAGAACTTAGTGATGGAGGCAGCAGTGGATCAACGACTCCTGTGAACTGTGACGTTAAAATCACTGATTTTCTCCATGGGGTTTGGTGTGGGAGAGTTTACAGTGCATCGCTCTTAAAAAAAACCTGAAATATCCCTTTAAACTGAAATGTAAAGGTTTATTTATTTATGTTAATCTTGTTTGATTTTGTCTCCGTCCTCAGATCCGTCTCTACGCTCGGCCGGACGCCATTTCCAGCGGCGCGGGCGACTACGCTCTCCACATCACCAAGAGGCTTCTGGGATTTTACCAGGACTACTTCAAAGTCCAGTACTCGCTGCCGAAGCTCGGTGAGTCCACGTCCACTTCTTCTTGTCCTTGGGGACGTCGTCGTCCTCCTCTGTGGTGCGTTCAGGGTCAGGTGTTTGATTTCCTGTCAGCGTTGGTCAAAGTTAAAGTGCTAAAGCAGTCCTCCTCCTCCTCCCTGAGCATCCGTGGGGGGCTGCGGAGTGTGATTAGGTCTGGGATTTGAACCTCAGTCCATCACGGTCTTTTGTGTTCACACATGAAACACGACAGCGTCTGAGGGTTTGAGCTTATTTAGCTTTGTACAGAGACGTGGACACACTCATTCACTCATTCATTGACTCACTGAGAGGGAGACATCAAACCTCCACCCTCAAGCTTTCATCTGAATTCACCCGTTCACATAAATGCAGGAAACAAAGAATGATTCATTCAGCGAGTGAAGGATGATGGATGAGTGAGTAATGGATGGATTAATGAATGATGGATGGATGGATGGATGATTAATAGAGAGACAAATGGTTCGATGGATGATAAATGAGTGAATGAATGGATGAATGGTAAATGAATGGATAAATAGTAATAAATGATGGATGATAAATAGACAAATGGTTGGAAGGATAGAAAGCCAGATGAATGAGTGAAAGGATGATAGATGGGTGGATGGATAAGTGGATGATTGATGAATGAATTAATGATGGATGAAATTGAATGGGTAGATGGCAAATGAGAGGATGTTTGTATGGATGATGGATTGATGAATGAATGAATGGGAGAAAGGACAGGTGGACGAATGGATGGATAGAAAGATGAAAGGGTGGATGGGTGACTGACAAATGGAAGGATGGTTAAGTGGGTGATGGATGGGTGAATGAATGAGGAACTTCTGAAAAATGGATTGGTGGATGGACAGACAGATGAACGAGTGAATGGGTTCAATTCGATGGAAAATAGAGGCGCAAATGGAGGATGTATGGATGGATGATAAATGGGTAGGTGGATGGACAGAGAGATGGATGAAGGAATGACGGATGGACGACAGGTGAACAGATGAATGGATGGATGAATAATTGCCTGTACTGTAAACGACAGTCAGTCTCAGCGTCTTCTGCTCAGTGTCAGTGAACACAACACTGTACACACACACACACGCTTTGTTTTGGGGACAGTTGGTCTCGTCCCATCGTCCCCTGGAGAGGACAGTGGAGGACAGTGGAGGACAGTGGAGGTTCCCCGTCTTCAGTGCTCAGGTTAACGAGTCGTGTCGGATGAATGAGATTTCCGTCAGTGTTTGTGTTTTACTCTCCGTCTCTGCCACCGTCGATTAGCCTCGTCAGCGGCGTTAATGTGATCACGCCGCCGCCGTCGGACGCCTCCTGTCTGTCCACACTCATCCATCACAGCACAGATTCACCCTCAGCCACCGCTTCCTGTTTGTTTTCCGTGCGCTCGGATCAGCCGTGACCTTTACTTCCCGCCTCCTCCGCGACCTTTGTGTCGATATCACCTGCATCAGCGAGTGCGAGCACATCCCGCCGTCCACACCGGGACGACGTGAAGATGTCGGGTAGAAAACCTCTTGTCAGGGTTGTTCTCGCGGAGTCGTAGCGTCTTCTCTGGAACGTCAAACAACTTCTTTGTTGGAAAAATGGAGAGAGAATTAAAAAAGTTAGAGAAGCAAACTTGTGTTTTTGTCTGAGAGGAAGCGGCGCATCCTCCGCGGAGCTGAGGCAGCTCCTTGTGTGTTTATGTATAAAATATGAGTTTGTCTGCTGACCGTGATGCTGCTCAAACGTGACTTCTACATACGCTTCATTGGCCTCGGTATAAAAAACTCTCGTCCTGAGAGTTCAGAAAAGTCCACAGGAGCAGATTCTTCCACCGCACGGAAGATGAACTTTTTGTCTCTGGCTCCAAGTGTTCGACCCAACTCTGGTCCCGGGTCACGGAAAACCGGAGGCAGAAAGCTTCGATACGTCAGACATGGTCTGTTGTGGTGTCAGCACATCTGGACTCTGGACTCTCCCTTCCCTGACTTCTGACTTCAGATTTTGGTTTTCAACATTTAAATCCTGTGAGGAGTGAGGAGAGTCCAGGGATTTGAGATCTTACAGAAACTCGCGTGATTTAACGTGATTTCAGAATATAAACGGACATCGAAGAAGACACAAGAACATGGAAGAAGACAGAAGATCAAAGAAGATCAAAGAAGACAGAAGATCGGCAGTCAGTCTGTTGGTGGACGTATAGAAGAGCTCATTATTTGGCAGTCAGTCTGTTGGTGGACGTATAGAAGAGGTCATTATTTGGCAGTCAGTCTGTTGGTGGACGTATAGAAGAGCTCATTATTTTACATTATACATTTTCTGCTGCAAATTGTTTTTATTTTGTGTCAAGGCCGTTAATTCACATGGAGAAACCTCGTCCTCGAAAGGTTTCTTTAAATATAAAAATATAAAAGTTCCACATAATTACATTTCCTCATGAGAGTAAACGTGATTTCAGAAAAGCACACGTCACGATTCTTCAAACTCCCATCGCACAACGAGCCTTTTCTCAACCGCGTAAACACCGATGCACACCTGGCCGCTGGACCGGCGCCACACAATCCACCCGAGCCGCTTGGTTCGGCTCCAGGTTCCAGCTCCAGGTTCCAGCTCTCGGCCGTGTGCTGCTAACTGGAGCCGAGTCTCAGTCCAAAACAACTCAGAAGCTGCTTTTCCACACAAACAAGAGAACAAGAAAAAAAACCCTGAACCAAACGTGGAAACGGAACCTGGATCAGAGCCAGAGAATCTGCATCTGAGATGATTGAGTTTCTCTGGGATTAGAGCTTTGCTCTCTGAACAGATTGTGATGCAAACGTTGGACTCAGTTTTCTCTCTCTCTGCTCGTGACGTCACTGTATGGATTAGACCGTTAAAAACTCTGATTAAAATCAATTATGAATTGATAATATTTCCCCGTAAAGATTCTAAAACCTGAGGCGTGAAGGATGAAAGAGTCTGAGGTGGTTTCGTTCCCTCAGGTCTGGTTTGGTCCAAAGCCTAGAGGCCCAGACTGAAATCAATATTATCGAGTAAGTGAGACCTTTAAAGTGAATTTAAAAATAACTGAGAGTCCGTGTTTGTGGTCAGGTGTCCGCAAAGTTCACCGCAGTCTGAAAGTGAAACCTAAAGACCTGAGTGGACACAACAGATGTGTCTCACATCCGTCTTTAAACGTCAAATTAGATTCAGACGTTATTGTTCTTTAACGATTCCGACATAAAGAGAAGAAAGAAACCAGAGCTGTGTTCTTGATCAGGAACGTGGTGTGGAGAGTCCAGAGTCTTTGATCCAGGAGATTCTAGATTCTGTCCGTGAGGTCGAGGGTGATGAAGATCAAAGAAGATCAAAAAACACAGAAGATATAACAAGACAGAAGAAGACAGAAGATAGAAGAAGACAGAAGAAGACAGAAGGAGACAGAAGGAGACAGAAGAAGGTTCTTCACCTGTCCACCAAACAACAGAAGATGTTGTTGGTTCCATCAACATCTCATGAAGTTCCTTCGCCACATTTTCTGAAACCATAACATCTGAGACAAAACGATCGAAACAAAGCAAAGAACTCGTGATCTTTCATCCCGACGTTCTGCTGCGTAACATGTTGTTCTCCGAGGTTCTTTGACTCCACGTCCACGTCTCAAACCTGTCCACGTATAAGAGCTGCTGTCCAACAGGAGATCAGGATCCTGATGGACTCATTGTCGTGGAGTCCAGTTTACAAACATACGTGAAATTCTCCAAAGATTAGAAACGAAGAAAAACCAGAAAGACAATTTAACATTAACATCTTTTCAAAAATAAATATGACGCAAGAAATGTGAATCACTTCCTCAGAAATGAGGTTCTGCCTCATTAGGACCAGGTTTTGGTCTACTGGTCCTGACAAAGTCAATGTTTATGAAAATGTCCTGAAGTTGGAAACCAAACAACTTCATCTTATGTTGAAACCCAGTCCAACTCTTTTGTCCCCACACTGACCAGACTTTAAGGTCATGTGACCTCCAGGAGTGTTAGTCCTCACAAGGACAGCTGCACAAACCTGTGTGTGTGTGTGTGTGTGTGTGTGTGTTCATGCGTCCGTCCACATCCCAGAGGGACACTCGGAGTGTGTGTTTGAATTCATGCTGATGTTGACATTGTCTCACCGTGTGTGTGTGTGTGTGTGTGTGTGTGTGTGCGTGTGTGCGTGTGTGTGTGTGCGTGTGTGTCGGTCCCAGGGCCTCGGGGCTCCATCTGTTGTCATGCAGGGCTTCAGGTTCCCCAGAGAGAGACAGAAATGATGAGCTGTGATTCAGATTTAAAGAGACAGAGTGGAAAAACTGTTCTTTACAGACGAATGGAATCATAACGACGAAGAACAAGAGGAACTGAGCGTCCTCACGTCTTTGTCTCACTGTGAGACAGACTTTTCCAACAGGAAACTGAAGTTTGTAAAGCACTCACTCTCCCACACCAAAGCCCAGAGAGAAAATCAGTGATTTTAGCTCACGGGCGAAACAGGAGCTGCTGGTCTACTGCTGCCTCGTGTGGTCACTTTGTGTCACTGAGGTCAATCTGAACAAAAGATTTTCAAATGCTGAATTTGACAAAATACGACATTAGAACTCAGTGATGGAGGCAGCAGTGGATCAACTACTCCTGTGTGTGTGACGTTAAAATCGTTGATTTTCTCTATGGGCTTTGGTGTGGGAGAGTGAGTGGTTTATAAACTGATGGTGATCGTCAGAGAGAGAGAGAGAGAGAGAGAGAGCTCAGGTGATCTGACTGTCAGGAGGATCAGTGTGTGTGTGTTGGAGAGAGAGAAGACGCCAAGTGGACTAATGTGTTCTGTTCAGTTCTGGCTCCATCTGGATCCACAGAGACACACAGACCGCACCGCCTGAGGTCCAACACACACACACACACACACACACACACACACACACACGACTTGTGCATCTTTTAAATCTTTTCTTTTTTCTTTCTCTTTGTCTCTCGTCTCCTCTGTCACGCCGTCGCCTCCGGGTGACACGTAACAACAGATGGACCAAAGTGAAGCGTGCACGCATACACACGCACACGCACACGCACACGCACACGCACACACTCACACACACACACACACACACACGCACGCACACACACGCACGCGCAGAGAGGGAGCTGCAGGCCGCTCAGCTGTCTGACGGCTGCTTCCTCGCCTCAGAAGTGACGCGTCTTCCGCTCGGCCGCTGCGCCCGAACTTGCCTTTAAAACTCCTAAACTCAATGTGTCGTGTAAAGTGGAGTAAAAAAAATAAAATAAATGAAGCCGGGAAACAAACAGTGAGTTTTTTCTGCATAATGAAATATTCAACATTTGAATATTTCATTATGTGTAAGAATGAAATGAGGCCGTGACAGAGGAGGAGGACGCAGGTGCAACCTTGGGAAATAAAAAAGCACAGAACAGATCAGTTAAATTCACTCACTTCATAAAAACCTCTTTTTCTCTTAATAAGCTCTCATTTCATTTCATTCGTCCACTTAGATACGGCAATTTTTACAATTTCACAATGCTCATTTGGTTTAGTAGTATTTCAGCTGTTAGTCACTTTATAAAATCAGTTTAAGTCTACGATGCCTTTAAGAACATGTTCACGTCTTTAACTCACTGTTAATCAGACTTTTCCAACAGGAAACTGACGTTTTTAAACCGCTCACTCTCCCACACCAAACCTCATAGAGAAAATCAGTGATTTTAGCTCACGGGCGACACAGGAGCTGCTGGTCTACTGCTGCCTCGTGTGGTCACTTTGTGTTACTGAGGTCAATCTGAATGAGGATTTTTGAATGCCGAATTAACAAATTAGGACATTTGAACTCAGTGATGGAGGCAGCAGTGGATCAACAGCTCCTGTGTGTGTGATGTTAAAATCACTGGTTTTCTCTATGGGCTTTGGTGTGGGAGAGTGAGTTCTTTACAAACTTCAGTTTCCTGTTGGAAAAGTCTGTCTCACAGTGAAATAGAGCAGATTCTTAAGATAAGGTGGACTTTCGCTGACCTGGACTTAATAAATGAGTCTCAGGCTCAGGTTCAAACATGGTTTTAATCTCAGGTTCTGACACGGCGACGAACCCGAGCCTAAGCGGAGGCGACTCCCGTTCTCCTCCATTTATTTCTTACCATTGATTTGTAACGGTCGCCGGTTTGCGGTGAACAACAACAGCAGCAACGTCGATCTCCTTAAATCTGTGTGTTCACTTTTCATCCGGAGACGACAAAAAAAGCACAATCTGAGCCCATTCAACGTATTAATCCTTTAAAGTGCCCGTTACCGACCGTTTTCCAATCACCGGCGCTTTTTTAACTGGAAACAGACGGAATTATCTCGAGCCATTAGCTCCACCATCGTCTCGTTTGAAAGAAAAGTCCAAATTTATAGAGTCAGAGACGAGACGTCTTGTTAAGACGGAGACTTAATGGACTTTTTTTTTTTCTATAAATGAGTTTTCTCTCAGATTCAGACCCGAGTGTTTCCGCGCCGTCGGCTCAAAGCGGTCGGGGAAACAAATGGAGATCTTTATCTGCGTTATCTGCTCCCGCACTCTTTTAGCAGCAATTTCTCCACCGCGACCCCATTGGACGGAGGAAACGTGGGGGCGAGCGCGTGGTTCAGAGGACGGGGACGGACGCCGGGGTCTCCTCAGGACGCCGTCTCTGTTTCAGAGCAGTTTGGGAAACGAGCCAGAGGTGAGGAGTTTATTTCCAGCTCTGAGACACAGACACAGAGGAGAGACTTTTTTTAAAGGATTCATTTCCTGGAGGACGACGGTTGCCGTGGAGACGGAGGTCACAGATCGCGAAAAAAAAAAAAAAAAAAGATTCCGAGGTGAATTGATTTCACTCGGGGTTCACGGCTTCACGAGCTCCAAACTGCCACCGCGACAAAACACAACGAGGTCAGCTGTGAGCGCACGAGATGGAATGACTGTTCCCGCTCTGACCTGCGGGGGGCGTCGTCGCCATGGAGACGGCGCTTTCTTATCGGCAGGAAAATGGTGTTGCTGGTGAAGACGTCAAAGCAACGCGGACGTGTTTCTATCCTGCGATTCACAACGCGATCGCCACCACCTGTTTCTCCAACAGTGACTGCTGCCACCTGCTGGCCTGGAGGGTCATCGCGACAATGTTATTGCATAATTTGTCAGAACTTTCCTTTAAAATCTTGAAATGAATTCTGGGCGAAATTGGGACGTAGTATTTCCGCTCAAATGAATATGTAAAGCTATAGATTTCGGAATAGTTCGAAATTAATTGTTCCGACATTTATGAGTTAAATTCTTAAACTCCCCCTGGTGGCACTTCAAGATGATAGAAATAAGAATAGAAATTCACACAAATCTAGTGATTCTGAGTGTTTTTTTCGACGCCTGATAAAGTCCTGTGGGCGTCTCCACTGGGAAAGTTTGCAGATTCTCCGATGTTTAGAGCCCGGACAAACTTTCACGGTCGAGCGGCGTTCCCGAATCCCCGGCGAAGCCTCATTAGCGCCGAGACACGAGGAAGCCTCTCTCGGACCGCGCCGATCAATGCCGGTATTGATCGGCGTTTTCCTCGGGTGAACTGGCGTCCGTGGAACTTACAGAACAAACATTTCCATCTGTTTCTTTCTGTCTTCCTCTTCTTCTCTTTATTCACACTTTTCTCATTTACTTTCCGTCATTTGTTCAGCAAATGTTCTCTGACAGCGCGTGTGTGCGTGTGTGTGCGCGTGTGTGTGCGTGCGTGCGTGCGTGCGTGCGTGTGTGTGTTACATAAGGACTCCTCTCACCTCGTCTTAAAGTGACACTGAAATAGCCTCCTCAGTCTCACACTCTGCCTTCTCCGTGTCTTTAAAAGCACCAATTAGAGACATTTAATCACTGCACAGGCTGTCTGGGCGAGTTACACTCACTTACACATAAAGAGAGAGAGAGGGATCATGACTCATCCTCTGCTCTCTCTCTCTCTCTCTCTCTCTCTCTCTCTCTCTCTCTCTCCCTCTCTCTCTCTCTCTCTCTCTCTCTCTCTGGAAAAGCTTAAGAAAACATTTTATTCTTGAAGTTCAGCTCTGAGCGTCTCTAATTTCACATTTTCTAATATTTGTCAGACTTGTAATTTTCAGAGCCATTGTTGCATTAAGACGACATTAAGTCTTAAATGGAGACATATTAGAAACGTCCAACACACACACACACACACACACACACACTTTTAAACTCTTTATCAGGAAAAATGAAACTGCTCTCACTGAGTTTCATTCGAGGTCAGAAGAAGAAGAAGAAGAAGAAGCTGCAGTCACGTGGTAGCAACACGCTAAAGTAGCCACTAACGTTAAAAAGTGATGCTATATAATTTGGCTAAAGTTGTTGTTGTTGTTGTCGTTGGCTAATGTCTAAAACTGCTACTATAGGGTTTGGCTAAAGTAGCTACTAACATGAAACTCTGATGCTACAGAATCTGGCCAAAGTAGCTGCTAATGTCAAACACTGATGCTATAGGGTTTGGCTAAAGTAGCAGCATTCTGTAGCATTGAGGTTAGATGTTAGCGGCTACTTTAGCCAGATTCTGTAGCATTAGTGTTTGATGTTAGCAGCTACTTTAGCCAGATTCTGTAGCATTGATGTTTAATGTTAACGGCTACTTTAGCCAGATTCTGTAGTGTTACTGTTTGATGTTAGCAGCTTCTTTAGCCAGATTCTGTAGCATTGATGTTTGATGTTAGCAGCTACTTTAGCCAGATTCTGTAGCATTGATGTTTAATGTTAACGGCTACTTTAGCCAGATTCTGTAGTGTTACTGTTTGATGTAAGCAGCTACTTTAGCCAGATTCTATAGCATTGCAGCTACTTGAGCCATGGCTATTTTGACTAGACATGGTAGTATTTAAAGTTCAAGAGCCAAAGTTGTGTTAAATCCTGCACTCATCACACTGTTGGTCCTCCTCCTGGTTCCTGTCACGTTCTCCTCACATGAAGATCATGTCTGAGGGTTTTGGTAGAAAAGTGTGGACAGTTTGGACATTGGACAGCAGAGGCGGGAGGTTTCGCTCACCATGACTTGGCTGAATTAAGTGGAAATGGATTGTTGCGCAGACGTAGAACATGGACTGCATTGATCTTCGACTCCTCCTCATCTCCTCAGCAGAGGAACCACAGCGGGGAGGCGAACGTGGTAATAACACTTTCCCTCAAACACTCACAGCCCACATGTGCTTTAACAAAAAAAGAAAAAAAATGCTTAGAAGCTTAAAAGGACGAGACACAGACGTTGGTCACATGACGACAAACAGAGACCGACTGTTTATAAATTGTCTCACAGTCAAAGTGTGACTCTGCTGCAGCTGACAGAAGGAAATTTGAATTTCATAGAGGAGGAGGAGGAGAGTGGGAGAGACGTTACCATGGTAACAGATGTTGGGTCACTGAGATGGTGAGGGGCCAGTGAACCTCTACTCGGGATTCAGTGAGTGTGTGTGTGTGTTTCTGTTCTATATTCAGACAGAGAGGGGGTGTGTTCTACAAAATGATAGAGGTGAAACAGCAAAGAGAGAGAGAGAGAGAGAGCGAGAGAGCGAGAGAGAAGTCGGAAAAAAGTTTGTGTGTGTGTTCTTGTATTTGTTACCTCTTTAGACAGGACCAGTAATCCTCATGGAGACCAAAACCTGGGCCTAATATTGAGGCAGAACCTCATTTCTGAGGAACTGAGGTTTAGGACTTTGTGATTATGGTGAAGGTTAGCATTAGTCATTAACTGGTTATGGTCAATTGTAAATGGTCTGTACTTATCGAGCTCTTTTCTGCTCTTTTCTAGACACAATGCTTCAGAATCTGGCTAAAGAAGAAGCTAATGTCAAACACTAATGCCACATCATCTAGCTAAAGTAGCCACAATGCTATAGAATCTGGCTAAAGTAGCTGCTATCACCAAACATCTATGCTACAGGACGTGGACTCTGTAGAATCTGGACTGTCTCTGCTGTCCAACGTCCAAACTGTCCACACTCTTCTCCCCAAACCCTCAGACATGGTCTTCATGTGAGGAAAACCTGAGTGTGATGACGCTGCGTTTACGCCTAATCCGCGGGATTTAACGCAGGGTCAAAGGTCAAGAACTTCCTCTGCATCTTCAACAGAAACGTCTTCATCTCGCTGACAAATTCAACTTTTACACCGGAGGAAATTAAAGACAAGACAGTTTTTTTTCCCCCCGCCTCTGGTTACTTTGTAACGATCAATAATGCAACAGTACGTGCGCTGAATTATTTTCCCATCGTTTTATCTTTTATTACACGGAGCTGCTGTTAAAGCTCCGGCTGAACAAGTGATGTTGCAATTAGACTTTTGGAGTATAGAGCTTTTATTCTTTCATTTGAGCACATTTTGATGTTGTAATGGCAGCTTGTTAACCAGAGGGTTTACAGGTTTGAATCCCCACCAGGTCAAGGGTTGAGGTACCCTCCTTGCGGTCCCAGCATCAGGGTCCTTGTTGGCGTCAGGGTCCTTGTTTGCTTTAGGGTTCTTATTGGCGTCAGGGTCCTTGTTTGCTTCAGGGTCCTTGTTGGCTTCAGGGTCCTTGTTTGCTTTAGGGTTCTTATTGGCGTCAGGGTCCTTGTTTGCTTCAGGGTCCTTGTTGGCGTCAGGGTCCTTGTTTGCTTCATGGTCCTTGTTGGTGTCAGGGTCCTTGTTGGTTCCCGGGTTACTGGGTAGGATGACTGGGGAAAGGTCACCTGCACTGGGATCGCACGGAACTGGTCCTCGCGGTGGCTCTGTGACTGGGCTCTGTTAAGGACTCCTGGAACAGACGGGGGGCGATTAACCCCGATTTACCTCCCACTTGTGTTAATTTTACTGAGATTTCTTATCCCGTGGGAACTGGCCTTTAATATCACAGACGTCCTGTGGTAAAATCACGTTACTCCACCTCCTTGTGTAAAACTAATCCTGTCGGAAAAGCGCTAAAGACTCTTGAACGACGGATTATGTGTGTTTGCTTGAACTTGTCGAGGACATTGAGAAGCTCTGTTGTGTCTCAGACGCCTCTTAATTCCTGACATGGTTGGATTATCGCGACAGTTAAATGCTCTCCGCTCACTCGGCAGAAGATAAAGTCCATCACAGTCTTTATCTCGTCCGAGTGTCAGCGGCTGGAATGTCACCGCAGACTGATGGCGCCCATCGCTCAGACTCTGCTCGACGACGACGTCCTCCGCATCTCAAAACAGACAAATTAGGACATGCGTTTGCGGCAGAGACGGCGTCGTATCGCGGCCTTGGGAATGTGTCCTGGTTCAGAGAACAGAAGAGAGAGAGAGAGAGAGAGAGAGCTGAGAGAGAGCTGAGAGAGAGAGAGAGAGAGAGAGAGAGAGAGAGAGAGCGAGAGAGCGAGAGAGAGAGAGAGAGGCAACTCTGATGATGTGAGGACGACAGCAGTGAAGACGACAGGTTGGAGTGTTTTGATCAGAAAGTTGTCGGTTCAGATTCTCGTCAATAACTGATCTTCTACCTCGAGACGACAGTGATGTGACGGTTCTTCATCTCTGCGTGGAACCATCTGCTTCTGTTTCCCTTTAATCTGCTTTAATATCAGCGCACACACACACACACACACTCCAGAGTGTTTTGCTCAGATCTCTGTGGACTCGTCCTCCTGGGACTAATTCTCGTTGTGTGACTCTAAGTCGCTGAATCAGCTTTTGTCGATGAGAGTTTTATATTAATAAAGAGTCGCAGCAGTTTCTGCAACAGAAGCTGACGCACAGAAAAACACTGTTTCCACTTAATGTGGAGTTTGATGATGAAACAACCGAGCAACGGAAGAAACGTCCTAGCACTGAGTGAAGTAACCAACCAGCCACCTGACTGACCAACCGACTGACTGACCAAACAACCAACTGACCAACCAACCAGCAATCAACTGACCAACCAAACAACCCACTGACCAACCCAACAACCAACTGACCAACCAAACAACCACCTGACCAATCAAACAACCATCTGACCAAACAACCATCTGACTGACCAACTAACCAACTAACCAACTGACCAAACAACCGACCAACTGATCAAACAGCCAACTGACCAACCAACCAACTGATCAACTAACAAACTGACCAACCAACCTACCGACCAAACAATACAACCATCGAGACAATCAACTACTACCCAAACCACAAAAAAAGGCCTCCTAACCAACCATAATCAAACAGACGAACAACCAACTATTAACACAGTCCTGTAATCAAACAAACAGAGAAATGATTGAGTTACTCACTGGTCACTGGTGTTTGACCTCCGCTGCCCCCTGCAGGATAGTTTCATAGTGACAGAATTGACTTTATTGTGTTGTGGACATAAAACGTTGTAATCTGATTGTTTTTCCTTCTGTTTTAACGTTGGCTCACTTTTATTTTGCCGTCTGTTGTTTTATATTCTGCTTTTATTCGTGTGGATTCCATCACTTTTTACAGACTGCTAGAGACAAAGGGTTTTTTTTTTATTATTATTATTTATTTTTTATTTTTTTATTCACCTTCAGGAAAAAACGCTTCAGCGACAGAACATCTTTTTTTTTTTACAGCTGATAATAACGTGTGTGGTGTTTCCTTTGTCTCGGGGCTCGTCTGTGGTCGTAAAGCGAGTTAACGCGTTCATGTTAATGTTCGTACGGACAGAAGTGGATCAGCCTGAGGCCTCTCTCACACACACACACACACACGCGGTAATGAGTCCGATCATTGGCCTGGAGGCAGCGAGAACAAAGCAGGATTAACATCACAAGGGGATTAAATCACATTTAATCTCATAATGGAGCAGCAGTTTACTCACAGTCCAACCTGAACCTTTATAGCTTTAACGGCTGATTTTAATCTCATAATGTCGTCTTTAGTGTAATCTCTGTTTTAACTGCACTTAGGACTCAAGTAGTTCTTTTAAAATAGAAGCTCAGATTTGTTCAATAACATAATTTGAAATGGCTGTTTTATATTGTTCTCTTTATGAAGACTGCTGTGTTTATATAGAGTGTGTATATATACTACTATATATACTACTGTGTATATATAGTACTATATACAGTAGTATTGTATAGACTACTGTATATAGTACTATGTAGACTAGTGTATATAGTACTGTGTATACTACTATACATACTTCTGTATATAGTACTATGTAGACTAGTGTATATAGTACTGTGTATACTACTATATATACTTCTGTATAGAGTACTATATAGACTACTATGTATACAATACTACTGCAGCAGTTCCCAACCTTTTTTGGACCAGGAATAATTTGTTCCTGGAGCAACGTAAGGCGTGACCTGATCAACCAAACATCTGACCAACCAAACATCTGACCAACCAACCAACAGAACAACCTGACTGAATAAACAACTATCTGCCCAACCAAACATCTGACCAACCAACTAACCAAACAACCACCTGACCGACCAAACAACTACCTGACCAACCAACCACCTGACCGACTAACCAAACAACCACCTGACTGACCAAACAACTACCTGACCAAACAACCAACCACCTGACCGACCAAACAACTACCTGACCGACCAAAAGACCAAACAACCAACCACCTGACCGACCAAACATCTGACCAACCAAACAACCAATCATCCACCTGACCGACCAACCAACTGATCACTGATCACTGGTTCGCATCTCTTTTGTTTTAGCGGAACAGCGTCTGACTTTATTTCTGTCACAAATGGCAAAAATCCATGTTTCACCTGCAGGAGAGCAAAGATGAAGCCTGAACGTGATCACTTTCAACGGGAAACAAATCCGTTTGCAGGGATTAAATGTGGATTAAAATTGACCGAGAAGAAGACGTGAGGAGATGAGAAAGGTTTCAGAGAACAATGAGAACGTGACGTTTTCCGACGTTACCGAGGATCCAGAGGAAATTAAACGCAACAAAGACAAATTACATTTGAAAAAAAAAAAGTTTAATTACGAGATTAACTTTCCGTGTGTGTGTGTGTGTAATCCCATGTACCAGGCTAATTAATCTCCAGCATTAGCTCGTTCCGTCTCTGTGCAGCGATCCTGTTTGAAGTAGATCATTTGTTACCACAGGACGTGTTTGCAGACGTGTCAGTGGAAACCATGGAGTCATATTTCAGGATTATTCCTCTGTCCTTCCATCCATCCATCCATCCATCCATCCGTCCATCTGTCCATGATGAAGTCGTAGGACATGGACGGACAAACGCTCTGTAACCAGGATCCTGAAATTGAGTTTTAACCAAATGTGAGACCTGTGGCTCGTGAAACGTACGACCTTCAGATATGATTGAATTTATCAAGGTTGTGTGAAAGTAAAACATGGAAAGAAAATGACAAATAAAGGTAGAAAATCCAAGGCCAGAGAAACGAGTTCCACGAGTGAGAAGCAACATTTTTACCTTCAGGGATTAGAAAAAAAGCAAACAACAAATACCTTTTTCTTCTTTGAATGTGAAACAGATCTGGTCTACTGCTGCCTCGTGTGGTCACTTTGTGTCACTACAGTTAACCCAAATGGATCAACAGCTCCTGTGTGCTGTGATGTTAAAATCGCTGATTTTCTCTATGGGCTTTGGTGTGGGAGAGTGAGTGGTCTCACGGTGAGATAAAGACGTCGCAGACTTAGGATGAAAGTGTCCTCAGCTGTCCTCAGGGTCGGACACACAGAGCGTACGCCGTTGACCTCTGACCTGTGTTTTGTCCGCCTGTTTGTTCAGCAGCGGGGGGCGTTCACCTCTGTGCACTCGGCCTTCATCACTGGACCTGACCTGGTTTCCTGGCGTTGCCTTTGATCTGCTCTCTCACAGCGATCTGTTCCTTCTGTCGAGCGCCGTTAACGTGAAGTCTACTTGATGTCGGACGTCTCGTCTTCTTTACTCTTTATATCTTTATGCTCCTTCAGTCCTTTGTTTTGTCTTTGTCCTGTGAGAGTGTCTCGGTCTCACCTCGATGTAAAAAACACACACAGAGAAAATCTCTGACACTTTATTTAAAACATCATCCTAAAGATGAAGGAAATGAGTTCTGCTGTGAGAATAAACGACGTTTGTTCCTTTTCTCCAGGTTTGAAGAAAAATGTTTCACGCTTCACTCAACAGGTGTCGATGTTGCGTTTGGGTGTCTACGATGTTGTGTTCAGGTGTGTCCATGTTGCGTTCGGGTGTTGATGATGCTTTCGAGTGTTGATGATGATGTTGCGGTCGAGTGTTGATGATGTTGCGTTCTGGTGTTGATGATGATGTGTTCAAGTGTTGATGATGTGTTTAAGTGTTGGCATTCGGGTGTTGTTGATGCAGTATCACTGATAGACACATGGGGCGACAGAGAGCAGGGCAAAGTTAGTGATGAGACTTTGTCTCGTCTGGTGAAATCAGTGCAGAGTCCCGTGTGTGTGTGTGTGTGTGTGTGTGTGTGTGGAGGACACTCAGAGGACAGCAGCTATCAGATCGCCCCGGGTCCAGCTGATTGGCCGCCTGCCAGTCCTGGCCAATCACAGGCCTGGATTCTCCCCGCAGCGATAAAAGCTGGGGAAACATTAAAGGACCTTTACTCTGAGAGAAGAGTCATAATAACGATAACGCACCTTTAATAGAATCCAGCAGCGGATTGAGGCTCATTAGCTGCTCGCTCTGCTGGAAGTGTTATTTTTAGACATGGAGCAGTAGGTGGCGACGCGGCGGTGACCTTTGTTTACAGCGCTTCTTAATCACGGTGTTTATTAATTAGTGTTCACTTGTGTTGCTGGACACTTTGTTTGTTTTAAATCTGTGGAAACAGAGGATTTTATTCAACTGTTTCAGATGCATGTGTTCATGTGTTCATGTGTTCATGTGTAACAGCTTTAGTAAAAATACTTTTCGAATAGTGAGCTAAAAAAACCTGTAAGAGTTTTAAAATATCTCTGAAAGTTAAATAAATGTCATATTTAACAGAAACATGAGAGTTTTTCTCAACTGTGCTGATGACAGTGATGCGTTCAGGTGCTGGTGATGTTCATGTTGCATTCAGGTGTTGATGTTCATGTTGCGTTCAGGTGCTGGTGATGTTAATGTTGCGTTCAAGAGCCTCTGATGTTGCGTTCAGGAGCCGCTGATGTTCATGTAGCGTTCTGGAGCTGTTGGTGTTGCGTTCAGGAGCCTCTGATGTTGATGTTGCGTTCAGGAGCCTCTGATGCTGATGTGACACTGTGTTTACAGATTTGTGTGTAAACTGTGATAAATGACAGTGTTTAAAGTGACGTTTGCCCTTTAATGGTTTGAAATGAGCTCTGAGTCAGTGGTGATGAGGAAAGTGAGCCAATAATCGCTCTGTAATTTCACCAACATGACACACAAAGAGCAGCCTGTCACTGCTAATGGTGCCATCTGTGCGTGTGTGTGCGTGTGTGTGTGTGTGTGAGAGAGAGGGACGTCCAAACATTCATCTTCTGAGATGAACAAATGAATATGTTTAAGAACAAAGAACATGTGTCAAATTCAGACCAAATCCTTGTCTAAAGTCACAGCTCACACGAGTTGTTGATCCACTGCTGCCTCAATCACTGAGTTCACACGTCTTATTTTGTCACTTCAGTGTTTGCAATCCTTCGTTCAGATTAACTTCAGTGACACAAAGTGACCACACGAGGCAGCACTGGATCAGCAGCTCCTGTGTCCCCACAAGCTAAAATCACTGATTTTCTCTATGGGGTTTGGTGTGGGGGATTTTTCACCAAAACAACTTTACACACTCATTTCCATGTTAATGTGTGTGTGTGTGTGTGTCAGAAATAACATTAGTTTATAGAGAAACCTGCAGTAAAAACAGTGAGAAGCATTTGATTTATGGTCTGTCATTTCTTTCCTTGTACTGTTCTCATGTATGTGAGCAGGTTTATTCTTCATCCTGTCAAAGAACAAAACATTTGTATTTCTGTCCGTGGACTGAAGCTGTGGAACAGTTTGTGTCTGAACTCATGTTTGATATTATGTCTCACACGTTATTTATTCACTCTTTTGCTCAAAATACTTTTAATTAATAATTTATTTTCTGTTCTGTTTTCTTTCTATTGTTTTCGCAGTTCTTTGTCGCGGTTCTTTGACGCGATTCTTTGTCATGATTCTTTGTCGTGGTTATTTGTCGCGATTCTTTGTCGTGGTTCTTTCTCCCGGTTATTTGTCGCGATTCTTTGTCACAGTTCTGTGTCGCAGTTCCTCTCGTCTCCTCAGTCTCTTCTCGACGAACGTAAACACTGCCGTTCAACTTTAACAGTCATGGTGAACTTCAGACATTGTGGCTCGTTCTTAAAAGAGTCGTTTATTAAAATTTTACATATTTCGCACAAGAACACGATATTTGAAACTCTTATTAGCCATAAGTATAGAGGGAAACATTGTGGGGGTAGCAGTGAGGTTGCTAAGCTGCCTCTAGGGGGAGCTGAAGCACTAGCAAGCCCCTCCTTAGCGCCACCTATGTTCCTACTTCTTTTTGGACTCCTCTTTAAAAACTGTATTTGCTTCACGTGTGTGAAATTAAGCCCTCACTCATTCATTCATTCACTCTCAGAGTGAGGCATCGTTTGTTCAGATGTTTCGGCGAGATAATTTTTTTCATATTTCAGGACAGAGCCTGAGAATCTGTCTCTGTCCACACAAACAAAGACGGGTGTTTTCACTTTCATTCACGCTCTGACGTCTGTTTCTGTTCTTCCTCTCTGCTGTCGAGCTCCACTCGTACAAGCAATTATATCTCCCTCGTTCAGATAAGAGCCGCTCCATATTCAGCAGACAGAAGAAGAACAGAGGAGACACTGTGAATGTTAAAGGGAAAAAAAACTGCGTCGAGATGAAAATAAACAGCCTCAGCTACAGTGAGCTGCGGCTGCTGCTGCTGCTGGAGGCCACCGTCTTCATTACAGACCATAATATGAAAGCACTGCTCAGAATAAATAAGCCACTGTTGATTCTGTTGCTCTCGCACAAGTGTCGCTGAAAATGCAAAGTTAAAAGTGAAACATCATTAAAACTCCGGGGAGCGGGAAAAAAGTCTCCGTTACGTTCGAGAGGAGACGCCAGACAATCACAAACGTACCCATGGGTGGAACCTGTGGAGGAACTTCTGGAGGCAACAGTGGATCTTGCCGGTGAAACAACGACAGAAGAAGCTGCATCAGATCGGTTTGGTTCTGTACTTGCGTCTTCATTTGGAATTGGACCAAAATAACCGGCCCGACTGGTCCATTCTTTGGCACCTTCCCTTGGGGTATCGGAGTAAAATGGTATGGTACAATCAGGGTGGACAACTGTCTTTCTCCTCAATGTCCGCGGTACAGTACGATATGGTTGGGATAGGCAAAGCCGAGCCTTTACCAAGTAGGTTCTGTTCTCAGCTGAAATGCAAGTCTGACCCAGGACTTAACCGTTCCGAACCGAACCGTACCATGATGGAAACGCAGCAGGAGAATCTGACTTCTCTCTGTGTCGGTCTTATGCCGTGTTTCCATCATGGTACGGCTCAGTAAAGTCCTGGGTCAGGCTTACGTTCAATTGAGAACAGTACCTTTGCTTTGTAGGCGAGGTGTGGGCTGTGCCCGATGGCTGTGAAGCGCGACGTCGCAATGAACAACAATGGAGGACCTCCAGCAGCTCTTTTTGTCCTGCCCAGTTTGTCACCTGTCGTGGGTAGAGCCGGTCTAGCTCCACCCTGACTGTACCGTACTGTACCATTTTACTCTGGTACCCCAAGGGAAGGGTGCCAAAGAATGGAACAGTTGGGGCCGGTTATTTTCGGTAGAAACGCGGCTTTCGTGGGGGAACATTATGGCATAAAATATCCCAAGCAGCCCATGAGACCTGTTGTATGAAAGGCTTCCCCAAAGAAAACCTATTTTTATCTTCAGAACAAAGAAAAAAAATTGCATTGGTTCACAATGAAGATGCTAAACGTTACTGAGAAGTGAATAAGACCAGGTCACCAGAGTTAGGGTTACCAGTCCACCGCAGGGCAAAATTCTTTATACTTTTTTTATTTTCCCCAAGTCTTTGAGAGGCAGAACAAAGCGTGAAATCCCTCATGAGCAGCAGCTGCCGCGTGTCCTCTCTCCGCCGTCTCCGTCTCATCCAGGCCTTTGTTGCCAATTAATTTTCTGCTGATCAGCTCATCTGTTAATTAACTGTCACTTCAGCTCCGCTTTCATGGTTCTCTCTGCACCCGAGTCAAACAGGACCTTGAGGTTGGAGATAGATGGTGGGTGAAAATTAGCGGACATTCATGTCCTCACGAACTCCCCCTGCAGACATGTTCCAGAAGATTCTGAGACTTCAGTGTAGATCTGAAAGCAGCTTGTGACTCTAAAGCCTCTTTCATACTAAAACCAGCGGGTAAACTTGTGGTTTTTGAGGTGATTCTCCTGAAAAAAGTTTATCAGCACCATCAGTTTTCTCTCTCAGGTGTGTTTGACACACCGTGGTCCAACAAGAGCCCTATTTGGATAGAATTAGTTTTACATGAGGAGGTGAAGGTAAAGTAATTATTACCAAAGCTTCTCACTGATTTTAGTCCCACCTGAATGTGACATGTCAGCAATCATTACTGCACGATGTCAGTAAAGATTACGACTGCTTTTACCTGCGGTAAAAAGGTCTGGAACAATTATCACAAGTACTCTTCAGTGGATTTTCAAGCAAGGATCGAGGCGTGTGTCTGCACTCGTGATATAAAAAATCAGTGTAGTTTGCACATGGCGGCAGGAGGTGACGGCGGTGCCGGATCAGGGATCACCAGGATTGCTACCCTCCCCTTGCCCTCCCGTGTCAGGGCCCTTGTCGCCACCCTGGGTTCCTGGGTAGGGCGACAGAACCTGTGCCTTTTCCTGGGAGTCAAGCGTTCTGTGGTAGCCCATGGAACCTGGTCATAGCGGCGGCTCCGCAACTCGTGGACCCAGTGATTTACCCCCCATTTACCCCGATATACCCCTCCCAATTGTGGTAAAACTACAATACTCCACCTCCTCATGTAAAACTAATCCCGTACGAACAGAGCTAAAGACAAGCAACCGGACAACTTGCCCGAGTCCGAGTGTACACGCACAGGAGTAAATTAGATTGATTGGCCGTGTATGTCTGACTCTGTATCTCGCTCTATAAGCTAGTGCGTATAGAATCAGTTTCCTGTCGACTTTACGTCATGGAAATACAAACGGTGAATGGCAAGATGGTTCGAGCTGTGGTTCTCGTCGCTCCTTGGTCCAAATGTGGGTAGTTTTCTCCGTAACTTTTGCGCTCACCGACGCCATCTTGTTTTTTTATTCTTTTCTGGCAACGTTACTGCTAAATTAAAAGTTGTCTCCTTTTATTTCCGGGTTAAAGACAGAAGGTGGAAGACATTCTCCAGTCTGACTAAGCGTATACATGCAGGCGTAATCGGACTATGAATCGCATTATCCGTTGTACGTTAGTCCGACTAAGATGAGCCCGATTTTAGCCAAACAAACTGAGTTATTGTCTAAGTACGGCTTAAAGTGGACTTTTAACTTGAGTGGTAACACACTGAGTTCGAGTACCTCCTTAATGTGGACTGGTTAAAACCCTGGGTTTAAAGCCTGTAGAACTTTATATTGAGTTTTCTATTTGGTTTCATGCTTGTGTTGTTTTGTCCCATGAGTGTGTGTGTGTACCTTTTTTTTTTATCTAAGAACAAGGGGAAATAACTAATGAAGAGAAAAACTGCAGGAGGTAACAGGAAGACGAGAGTGACAACGAAGTGTGAAGTCTAATTTAAGGTGTGTCTGTGTGTCTGTGTGTGTGTGTGTGTGTGTGCGTGCGTGTGTGCCTGCGTGTGTGAGAGAGAGAAACCTCCTGAAGGCCTCATCCTGCACCAAAGTGAAACGATTCATTTCATTTTAATTTAAATGTCGATCCAGTGTAATGTCTGCTTTGCATATTCCGCCTTAAACCAAACGGCCTCATTTGCATTTCCACCGTAAGTTAAATCGCTCGCTCTTGCCGTCTTCAGTTCTGCTGTCTGAGCCTCAGTCATGTGGATAATGAGCTGTCGGCCAATCACGCGCGGCCTCGCGGCCGGAGCTGCGCCGGGATTGGGTGGCGGCGGCGGCGGAGGAGGACCGTTGCGTTCTCTGACAGAATTAATTATGTTTTTTATTAAATTATCCGAGCAGCCAGTTGTTTGCCCTGTCATGCTCCGCCTCCCGCCGGCTGTGATTAGGTTTCGGCCAATCGGAGAGCAGGAGAGCCGCTCAGTGATAGTTTTACTGTGGAAGCACAAATAACAACAGCCTGTTCAGTGTGAAGTGGAGACACTTGACTCGTGTGTTACTGCAAACATTCTAAAAACTAAAATTAAACCTCAAGCTGTTGTTGTTTTAAAAATAGAAAAGCCCAGATGTTTTGTTTCAGAACAAACTGTCACGGTGGCCGTTTAAGATCATGGGATCACGATGGACGACTTAAAGTGTCCCCTAACAGAAAGAGTCTAGATGTCCTAACAATAACGTCCTAACGGGAAGACTCACAGAGTCATAAATAAAAGACACAGAGAGGCTCACAAACCCAACTGTGATGTCCTGACAGGAGGACACAGAAAGACTCATTATCTCCTAATGTCCTGAAAGACTCATGATGTCCTAACAGAAAGATTGTGACCTGATCACAGAAAGACAAATGATGTCTCTTTAAGTCAAACCGTATTTTGTTTGACCGCCTCGTCAGTGTCGTGTCTTTCCCCGAGGCTTAAGCGTAAAGAAGAGACGGAGAGAGAGTTTGTGTGACTCGTGGCCGCAGAGGACACTTTGTCTCTGACCCACAAACACCTACTGCACGGACTGAAGAGCGGGACATGGACATGAAAGAGTGAAGAGAACATGGTGCGGAATCTGTGTGGTGTTAGCGTTAGCGCTCGTCAAGTCACCGCTTCTTTACCTTGAAACGAGCGAGTTGAGGTTGTTTTGGACTTGAATCCTTCTGGGTGACTTTCATGAAAAGGTTTTCTTGGTGTTCAGTGCGGTGAGGAAACCCCAGGTTTTACCCACAATTCCCTGGAGGGATTAGACTGAATATCCTACTTTAACCTGGGAGTGCGTCAGGATCCCTTGGGAGAAGCTAAAAAACCTTTGCTGAGAAGAGAAACACAAGGAACCTTTTGCTTCTCCTCTTGCTCACGTGACCAAACTGTGGATAAACCCAAGAAACTCGGTGAATGGAGACATGAAAATCAAGCTCATCTTGTCCCATCTCTCCTGAGACGAGAATCTGTCCCCCCTGCAGGAGCATGAGACAAAACACGTCCTCTGTGGAGGCCAATGAAAGAGTGGAAGAGCCACTCGGTGACTGGAAGACAGAGCAATCGTCCAATTATCCTTATCCTTTGCTACATTACTACGTAATTGTCAAGCGGGCAAAGACCAGCGAGTTTGTGCGACTATTGTCCGTCTCTTTATCTCTGATGCTTTAAGATTAAATCCCGGTTCTCTTCACCGCTAACAGACGGATTATCTTGACATTTTCATAAGCTTCTAAGAAATTCAAAGGATTGAACTCAAGATGTCACAACTTCAGAAAAATCATTTAACACCTGAGACTTTTGAACAATTCTGAGCTCTCACTGGTTTTCCCCCGAACCTCTTAGCAGGGACCTGAATAACAGGACATTTCCAGAGTTTTGAAGGTAGCAAGTTGTTGGACTGTGAAGAACCGCAACCAGAGGAACTCTCATCAGGGAATCAGACGATGTTGACCTTTGAGTAGAGGCAGAAATCAGAGAGAGCATTATTCAATAGCTAAAGAAACATCGAGTCATCAGCAGCAGGACTTGAAGTTTTTCCTTGAAGACATTTCACCTCAGTTCTGGAGATCTTCCAAATGAGATGGTTGAGACGTCAGAGGAGTTCTGGAGAACTGAATGAAAAACCCTGTGTTTTGGATAACAAAGACCTGGACAACTGAGAATCGACACACATCGGAATGTCTCTTAGTGTTGGTCAATCTTCACTGTAGGTGTTGTTCTTCTGGATCCTCGTGGGGATTGAGTTCACGTCCTCAGAACCACAGAGAGTGGGACACAAAACTTTACCAAAGATTGAACCTTCAACCTCAGAACAACGTCGGAGACAATAATTCTGTAAACCGTCCCACCATACTGAGGTACTTTATAGTTGTTTCTGTCTCTTGGGTTTCTCGGCGTGTGTTTGGCTTTTGAGGCTCAGACTTTGTTGTTTTGGGTGCAGATAATGAGAAAAGACTGGGTTCACCTTCAGGAGGATACCGTGATCGCTTTAGGCCTCTAAGTCTGATCCCTGTGCTCAGAAATAGTACAAATATCTCAGGGAGAAAGAGACAGAGGACCTTTTTCTCTCTGATATCTGTTAGTCTTTGCTGTCTGTGTCGTAATTCTGGATCCTCATGAGGATCGAGTTCACATCGAGTGTCGGACTCGAAAGTTTAACGAGGATTGAACCTACAACCTCAGAACTTCAGAACAGTGGAGACACTTCTGAGCCGTATTTCCCCCGAGTCTTTTTAGTGAACTTTAACTCTGAGCTTCGATATAGTGATTAACTTTTTACCCCCTCCTTTTTTCTTTTGGAGATTGGAACTCTTTCCAGTTTTATGCCGTTGATAAGAAAAGGTCGGGCCGGGCCTTTGCCAGGTTTGACCAGTTAAGTTGAAAGCTACTATCTCGAGACTATTTTAGCAAGCGAATTGTTGGACCCGCAAATCGAGGAAATCCCTGAGGTGTTAAAAAAAATCAAGTGTATTTTAGGGAGTTAAAAGGGTTGTGGTTCAGATTCCTGTGCAGTGACTTGAATTTTAATGTTCAGAATTATTTGCTGTCGGGTTTTCACCCTTGAATTTGTCAATTGAAGGTTTGGAAGGTTCAAGGTTGTGAGATCAAAATTTGAAGCGGCCGCAGGGGCGTGTTTGGTTCGCTCACCTGTTGTTCATCGATCGAATCCCACTCATTGTCCACATTTGAAACGCCAAAAAAAAAGTCCTGCAGAAGAAGGGGGCGGAGTCGAAAATCACCAGTGACGAACGTCCTGCAGCAAAACAAGCTTTACTTTGAGTGTTTTAGCTCCTGTTTTATTGTTTTTGGTGTTTGTTTGCATGTTTCGGCCTCGAGCCCGCGTCGCTAACACACAGCTCATGACGAAGATTGACAGCTGTTAAATGTCAGCGATGTCATCCTCTCCTCAGATGATTGACACTTTCTTCCACTGACACTGACCCCGAAGCAGATTCTGCTCGTTGTTTCATTAACTTCTGTTAAATGTCACCAGGAAATCTCTCAATAATACCAACCTTTTTTTTTCTTCCAACTTTTCAGGCATAAAAGAGGGTTTTTATGGTTCTGAGCTCAAATAATTGGATGATTTATGATTCAAACGGATGGAAATGATAGAGTTTAAAGCAGAATGCAGAATGCACAGAGTTGAGATTAAATGGGTTTCATGAAAAGTTGGCTGACATATTTGATGTCACAAGTCACAATGCCATCAGTTATCTTTGATTTATTCTATTATTTACGTTAAATAGAAAGTTTTCTTTGAGCAGGAAGCCTCTGCAGCGACGTGTTCTCTTCACTGAATGCATCGACACAGACGAAGGTCGGCGCCGCTGAAAGAGTTAATGATGTTAAATTTGAATTAACTTTTTTGTGTGTGTGTGTGTGTGTGTTTTATCGGAAAGGAAACCTCTTCTTTCTCTCTGACGGCGCGAGAAAAGCTCATTTTCACCTCCTCTTTCTTCCTTCACTTCCTCCTCTTATATAATTATGTGTCGTCTCTGAAAGTGAAACCACGTCTGTTTCACTTTAAGCTTTTGTGGTCAAGCGAAGCGTCCTTTTGATTTGATCTCCTCGTCTGTTTTTGATCTCCGTGTTTGGTCTCCTCCACCTGCTGAAGAAATCGGCTCCGCGCCGACGGCTTTTACCACAACTTTATACAATTATCGCCCGATGGAAACTGCTGTTGTCGCTGGAAATGAGCTACGAACGACAAGCTAAGAGTCTTAATATACGACTTAATTTCACTATTTTAGTGGTTTAAGTTTTGTGTGAATTCAGTACTCATTTTTTGAATAGTGCTCTTTTAGCGTTAAAATTTAATCTTTCGAGAATAAAGTCATTATTGTACTTTATTTCACTATTTAAGTTCAGCTAATGCCGTTGATATGAAATTAAAGCTGCAGTCACTTTTTTAATAGTTTTTGGTGTTATCATTCTGCCTCTGTTTTTGGGGGCGGAGCAGCAGAGCAAAGGTGGGCGGAGACAAGAAGTGTCCACCCCGTCAAACTGCTGAACAGCCATGTTTGTTTTTGAGCAGCAGAATTGAGTTCTGAAACATTTCGTGGACGCAAACAACTGTCCTAGCATAGAACAGATCACTTCCTGTGTGCAGCTCGGGAATGTCACCGGGCAACACAAGACTTTATCAACTTTATGTGAACTCATTTAACGATAGTTTGATAGTTTAAAAGTTACGTACTACAGCTTTAATTATTCCTTCTCTCTGTCCTTCATCACCTCCGCCTCTGTCATTCATCTCCTGACCTCCTCCTCCTCCTCCTCCTCCTCCTCTTCTTTCTCCCACACAAATATATGTAGAGTCGTGTGTGAAACAGCCCATAATATGCGTGTTGTGAGGATAAAGGGATTCTCTGGCAGGTTGTTAAAATGACTCATGACTTTCATTTTAACCTAAAATGGGATTCACAGTCATTCTGTCAGTCACTGAAAATACCCCCCCCCCCCACACACACACACACACACACACAGACACACACACACACTGACTGCAGGTTTATTCATGTTTTTTTTTGTTTTTTTTCCAGACTTGTTGGCGGTGCCCAAACATCCCTACGCCGCCATGGAGAACTGGGGTCTGAGCGTCTTCGTGGAGCAGAAGATCCTGCTGGACGCCGAGGTGTCGTCCTCGTCCTATCAGATGGAGCTGACCATGGTGGTCGTCCACGAGATCTGCCACCAGGTGACACACAGTTCATTATATGATGATCGACATGTTCACATCTTTATATCACTGTTAGACGGGCTTTTCCAACAGGAAACTGCAGTTTGGAAACTGTTTATCTCCCACACCAAAGCCCATAGAGAAAATCAGTGATTGAAGCTTGCAAAGACACAGGAGCTGCTGGTCTACTGCTGCCTCGTGTGGTCACTTTGTGTCACTGAGGTAAATGTGAATGAGGATTTTTGAAAGCTGAATTAACAAAATAAGACATTTGAACTTAGTGATGGAGGCAGCAGTGGATCAACAGCTCCTGTGTGTGTGTGTGATGTTAAAATCACTGATTTTCTCTATGGGCTTTGGTGTGGGAGAGTGAGTGCTTTAGAAACTTCAGTTTCCTGTTGGAAAAGTCTGTCTGAGATAAAGACGTGAAACATGTTCTTAACTTAAACTCATGCCTGTCTTATACAATAACACCTTAAAGAACCTGAGTTATCACTTAAACTTTGAGGGAAAGACTCTGGATTGAGATTTGTCCTTTTGTCTGTGTGTCAGACACACTTTCTGTGCAGAAACACAGGATTAGTGAGTGTTGCAAAGGGAAAAACTGTCATTTCAGCCTGAGAGAGAAAAGGTCAGGAGTTTCACAGGTGAGTTAAGTAACGGCTCGCACAGGAGACGCGTTCATGACTCAACTGAAAAGCATTTCATTTCATTTAATGAGGATTCACCACCTCGTCGTCGCTGCTGCTGCCACTGCTGCTGCCACTGCTGCTGCTGCTGCTGCTGCTGCTGCTGCAGTACAGGGTATTATTATTCTTATTTCTTGTAAACACATATGAGGAGCAGCACGTTACTAAAAACAGATTTTTAGCAGAATGTTTGGGAAAGTGGAGCCACAGGCCGAGAAGCATTCATAAAGCATTGGAGACCTTGACAGGAAACTGAAGTTTGTAAACCACTCACTCTCCCACACCAAACCCCATAGAGAAAATCAGCGATTTTAGCTCGCGGGGACACAGGAGCTGCTGGTCTACTGCTGCCTCGTGTGGTCACTTTGTGTCACTGAGGTCAATCCAAATGAAGTATTTTTAAAGCCGAATTTACAAAATAAGACATTTGAACGTAGTGATGGAGGCAGCAGTGGATCAACAGCTCCCGTGTGCTGTGACGTTAAAATCACTGCTTTTCTCTATGGGCTTTGGTGTGGGAGAGTGAGCAGATATTTTTTTGGTTTTTGTAAAGTGGCTAAAATGATATTTGATGTGAGATGTTGTGGAAGGTTGAGCCACAGGCCGAGAACAATTGATTAGTGAGAGTCGAGCTGTTGGTAAAGATATTTTTGAACTCCTGAACTCAACATTTATTCCTTATTCTGTTGCTGTTGTTGTTTTATTCCAGATTTTCTCTGACCGCTCTCTGTTGGTTTATATTTAGTCTCTTAAAGCGTATGAAGCTCATCGTTTCTCACAAACATCGTGTAACATGGAGTGAAATGCTCGCGATACTCTTAAATAAGCAGATTACATGAAGCTATAGTGAAAAAAATAGAAGCTTTAAATATTATTTATGAAGACAAAACGCAAAGGATTCACTTAAAACAAAGAATAAAACTCTCACTGCTGCTGCTGTAAAAAGCAGAATAATAACGTTGAGCTGTTTAATGTCACAGATTTCACCGCTCGTGTCTTAAAAGTGTAGAAATGTTTCAGTCTCTTCTTCTTCATCTTTCTTCTTTAGGTCTTTATTTTTCATTTTTTTCCTCCGCTCGTCTGTTTTGTTCGATTTAGAGCGAAAAGGAAGAAGAATGATAAAAGGAAAAATGTCCTGTGTGAAGCTTTGCACTTCATTTCCTCCACGAGTCGCTTATCTCTCCCTCACACACACACACACACGCACACACACACACACGCACACGCACACAAACACACACACACACACACACCTCACCTTTACTTTGAACATGATTTAAAACAAAAGTCTGTTTGTTGTTGTTTTTTTTCATTTAAAATCCTCACAAGTGAATTTCCTGATAATTGAAAGCCTCAAACAAGTGTGTGTGTGTGTGTGTGTGTGTGTGTGTGTGTGTGTGTGTGCGTGTGTGTGAAAAAATCCACTGTGAAATAATTAAAAATGGACAATATTATTATTCGGAACAATATCGGCAAACGCGTAAAGTTCCCTTGCTATGACCGATGATTAAAACAGCTGAAACTTCCATGACAGCGCCCCCTACAGCTGTTATATTTGAATGATTATTTTTTTTGCCCGTTGAAGGAAAAAAAATTATGTTAATTTCCCGCCAGAAAAGATCAAATGACCTCGATATCAGTCCCGAGGAAGTTCGTACACCAGACAAGAACTTTATCGTAAATTGTCCAGACTTGTTTCTGTGTAGTTAAAACTTGAATATGATAAAAAACATCGCATTTGTCTCGACTCGTTTTCGCGTGCATAAACCTCCATTACGATAAAAAAAAACCTTTATCGCATTTATCTAGACTCGTTGCCATGTGGACAAAACGTAAATACGGTAAAACATTTTTTTTATCAGCTTCGTTAAGACTTATTTCCATGTCGATAAAACGTGAATACGATAAAAAAAACTTTAGCGTAAATCGTCCAGACTTGTTTCCGTGTAGTTAAAACTTAATTAAAAAAAAAAGGTAAATCCCCATTACGATAAAAACCTTTATCGGATCACCTTAGCTCATTTCCGTGTGGATAAAACATAAATACGATAAAAAAAAACTTTATCGCATTCATCTAGACTCGTTTCCTTGTTGACGTAACGTAAATACGATAAAAAAAACGTCAAAGTGATCGTCCAGACTCGCTACCGTGTGGATAAAACACGACTACGATAAAAATCGTGAATTAGTTTTTATCAGATTCATCTACACTCGTTTCCGTGTGAACAAAACACAAGTACGATAAAAATTAAAAAATTAAAAAAAAAAAAAATTCGGATTCACCTTGATTCGTTAAAATGTAAATGCTATAAAAACTAAATTTATCGGATTCACCGTGGCTTGTTTCCGTGTCAACGTCCCCCTCCGTTCGGCTTTTGTCTCCGTCCCTGACGTCAAGGTCTTTCGCGCCGCCGCCACAGGATTTATCGGCAGCCATTTTGTTTCCCGCTCTTGGCAGTGAGGAGCGCTGGATGATTGACAGCTCGGGGAGCAGAGTGTGTGTGTCGTCGCAGGACAAGAGGGAGGACACGTCTGTCAATCATGCGTTCTGACGTCTCGTCTCAGACTCTCACTTCTTCACTGTCATGTCAACGCGTTTTTTTTCCTTTAGATTTTTTAAGGTTTTTTTGTTTAAGTGTAGAGTCGAGGAGCTGCGCTTTGTTCCACTGGAGACTCGCGGCGTCTGAACATCTCAACCTGGATGTCTGACTTCCTGTTCTGCTGCTGTCACGTCTTCAGAAACCATCTGTCCTCCGTGAAGCCAATTAGTTTTATGAGCATAAGAAGCGTTGTGGTGAAAATAAGAAAAACTGTTTTGGCTGTGAAAACAAGCGTGTGTGTGTGTGCGTGTGTGTGTGTGTGTGTGTGTGTGTGTGTGTGTGCGTGCGTGCACGTGTGTGTGTGCGTGTGTGTCAGTCACACCTGCGTACGTGTTGCAGCACAAAAGCTTCAACGTGTTCTTTGAAGTCCTCACAAGAACAGAAATAACACACTCACACTCGTACAACAGCGAGTGTGTGTGTGTGTGTGTGTGTTTCACGTGTTGAAGTCGTCAGCGCGTGTGTGTGTTTGTGTGTGCGTGTGTGGGTGTGTGTGCGTGTGCATTTGCTCTGCAGTCTTTTTTATATAAAGTACAATATTTATTACTGCAGATCTCACACAGTTCATTAGAACAAAGGAGCCATAAATCATCTCACTGTTTCTCGCCTCATCCGTCTCACTCTCTGTCTCTGTCTCTCTCTCTACCTCGCTGTTTACACTGTATATGAGTGTATATGCGGTGTATGTGCGTGAGCAGTGAGCGTCTATCATCTATAAATATACGTATAAACTTATATATATATATATACATAGTTTATGTTCCTTTGTAAAGCACTCACTCTCCCATAGAGAAAAGTGATTTTAACGTCACAGCACACAGGAGCTATTGATCCGCTGATGCCTCCATCACTAAGTTCAAATGTCTTATTTTATCACTTTAGCATTTGAAATCCTAAATTTGGATTTAATTCAGTGACACACAGTGACCACACGAGGCAGCAGTAGACCAGCAGCTCCTGTGTGTTTCATTTAAAGGTAGACTTTTTAGCAGACGCTTATATCCAAAGCAACTTACAAGGGAGTTGAGTACAACCTGCCAGGGGTGGAGTTGAACTTGCAACCATGAAGTTATTGCACACAGGGCATCGGTCTTAACCACTGAGCCACTCCACCCCACTGAAAGTAGATTTTGGAACTATAAGTAGATTTTGGAACTATAAGTAGATTTTGGAACAATAAGTAGAATTTGGAACTATAAGTAGAATTTGGAACTATAAGTAGAATTTGAAACTAAGTAGATTTTGGAACAATAAGTAGAATTTGGAACAATAAGTAGTATTTGGAACTATAAGTAGAATTTGGAACTATAAGTAGATTTTGGAACAATAAGTAGAATTTGGAACTATAAGTAGAATTTGAAACTAAGTAGATTTTGGAACAATAAGTAGAATTTGGAACTATAAGTAGATTTTTGGAACAATAAGTAGATTTTGGAACAATAAGTAGAATTTGGAACAATAAGTAGATTTTGGAACTATAAGTAGAATTTGAAACTAAGTAGATTTTGGAACAATAAGTAGAATTTGGAACTATAAGTAGATTTTTGGAACAATAAGTAGAATTTGGAACTATAAGAAGAATTTGGAACAATAAGTAGAATTTGGAACTATAAGTAGATTTTGGAACAATAAGTAGAATTTGGAACAATAAGTGGATAGTTTTGTGCCGTCAGAGTCTTTCAGTGACACTTTCACAGATGTGCTCATGTTTACAAGGTTTGTGCCAAACGACAAACGAGGCTCTTTGTTTTTTGGGCTGTCGTGAAGCCGCCAGAGTCTCTATCCCAACAGAAAGTGAAAATCAGATTCAGTCCCTCTGCCGAGGAGACGGATGAATATTTATAAGCCGTGGTCGGAGGGGGGAGGAGGATGATCAAAGGCTCAGATCTGCTTTGTTCTGAGAGGAACGAACCAAGGTGCTGCTGTTGAAACCAACCGAGGAAGAGAAACGTCCTCTCCTGTTGTTTCCTCTTCTTTTATTCCAGTGAGTCACTGCATAATTAGACTTGTGAAAGTCCTTGTGTGACGCGGGCAGCGTTATATTAAGAACCCCGGAAATTCTAAATTTGTCTCTTAAAAGGAAAATAAAAAAAGGTGCAGTTCACGCGTTTGCACTGCGCTGTCACTGTAACAAGGTTCCTGCGACACTCGCTCCCCGAAGGTTCCCCGGAGCAAGATGCAGGCGCTGCTGCTGCCACAAAGATTTAGCAACATCTAACAAGATGTTGCTTTACCTGCATCGGGTCAGAACTGCGGCTTTAGGAGTTATTTTCTGTGGGTTTCACCTCCCAGGCGTCGCACCCTCCCTCAAAGTTGTGTATCGGCTGCTAAACAGGGCCAGAAATAAAGTGAAATATCACATTTGTACTGAAGATTGTGTCACTTTGTGTAAACTGTTTTCTCTCCCACACCAAACCCCATAGAGAAAATCAGTGATTTTAGCTCACAGGGACACAGCAGCTGCTGATCCACTTGCTGCCTCCATTAATAAGTTCCCATCCTTTTTTGTGAATTCTGTGTTTGAAATCCTTCGTTTGAGTTGACCTCAGTGACACAAAGTGACCACACGAGGCAGCAGTAGACCAGCAGCTCCTGTGTCCCCGCGAGCTAAAATCACTGATTTTCTCTATGGGGTTTGGTGTGGGAGAGTGAGAGGTTGCCAAACGTCTGTTTCCTGCTGGAAAAGTTTGTCTCACAGTGAGATAAAGATGTGAAACATAGTAACAGACATCCTAAACTTAAGGTTGTATTTGCTGAGTCATTTGTTACATTGCTAAAATCCCAGGTTCCTCCTGGTTTCCGTGCTTCCACTGTGTCACATTTTAAATTTAAAGTTCCAGCGATCTGAATTTATTAGCATTTCATGAATCCATCCGGACGCGTTGAATAATACATGGTTTACGAGATTCACCGTGAAATGTGGTGCAGTCTGTGTCGGAAACGTCTTCTTGGGGCCAGTTTTTGAAGCGAGTCTGACGTCGAGCGGCAATGAATCGATCGTCTGGTAATTCTTACTCGGTTCACTTCAGGACGAGAAGTGAGAGCGTTTGGTGAAAGAAGGTGCGTTTGTTCTCTCTCGTTGTGTTTGGTTTGTGCATGTTTTGCATTAGAAGACTCTCAGTTTGAGTCTTTGTGAAAACAGTGACCTGAGGTGGTCATGGAAACACTCCAACACACTTCAGAGGATTCTGTTGACGTAAGAATGGAGGAGACCTTTTTTTTTCTCTTTTATTTAAACAAAAATGTATTTTCTTTAAAAAAATTCATCATGAGTTTTTTCACTCTGAGAATGTGATGGAGGAAAAGAAGGCGATAAAAAAAGAAAAGGAATCACCCTGATACAAGAAGAACATCCAGAACCTGGCTAATGGTTTTATAGGAGCTTGTGTCACTAGGGGTCGCTAGAGATGAACCTTGTGACACAACGCATTTAACTAAGTAGATTTTAGAACTATAAGTAGATTTTAGAACTATAAGTAGATTTTGGAACTATAAGTAGTATTTGGAAATATAAGTACATTTTGGAACTCTAAGTAGATGTTGGAACTATTAGTGGATTTTGGAACTATAAGTAGATTTTGGAACTATAAGTAGATTTTAGAACTATAAGTCGATTTTGGAACAATAACTAGAATTTGGAACTATAAGTACATTTTGGAACTCTAAGTAGATTTTGGAACTATTAGTGGATTTTGGAACTATAGGTAGATTTTGGAATTATAAGTAGATTTTGGAACTATTAGTAGAATTCAGAACTATAAGTATAATTTGGAATTATAAGTAGATTTTTAAGTCTGTTTAACTGCTCTACACTTCATAGTCCTTGCTTTGTCCTCAAACTGCTGCCACAAAGTTGGAAGCACAGCGTTGTCCAAAATGTCTTTGTATGCTGAGGCGTTGATTGTCCTTCAGTGGACATAAGAAAGCCCTGATTTCAGTACTTGAGTCCATGCCCTGTGTGTGTGTGTGTGTGTGTGTGGCATCATTGATATTTTACAGCTGTAAATACATTTACAGCAGAAAACTCTCCGACCTCGGCAGAGTAATGACTCGTCATTATTCTTCCTGACTCGTATCCTTTTTTTCCCACCAATCCTCCTGGGCTTTTTCAGGAAACACCACCCAGAATGTACTTGTGTAACCATGGCAACAGTGAAAGCTGTAACTATCAGAGCAGAAATGGCCGACGCGACCACCCGGGGCCTTTTTTTTTCTTTTCATGATTTAATGAGAATGAAACCGGAATGAGAGTTTTTTAATTATTACAGAAGTCGTAACAGCTACATTTTTTTTTTTTTATTGACTCTGTCGTCGTTAAACTAAAACTCTCCGGTGTAAAAATGAGTCTGTGTGTATTTTCTCTTTGTTTTAAAGAGGCTCGAATAAAGTGAACCGGTAAAGAATTAAAGGTTTGATGAAAAGTGAAAACCCACTGCCATCGGAGGCTGGAGAAGGGAAATTTAAATGTCAACTGTTCAATAAAAAACGCCGCTCTACTGTAAACGGGCTGAAGACGACATGTTTTCTGTTTCACTGTATGAATCATTTAATTACTTTTCTTGTCATATTCTCTGGAGTTAATACATTTCAGCATGTATTTATATATATATATGTATGTATATATATATATATGTGTGTGTGTGTGTGTGTGTGTGTGTGTGTGTTTTTACTGCTGATCTGAGGCTATAAAGACGTAAAATATGTCTCAAACCCATTTTCTTGTGTTTTATCTTCATCTTGAGGCGACAGAGACTCGTTACGGAACATTTTATTGTAATGTATAATTTGCCACTTTGTCCTCTTATTTAAAAAAAAAAGGACGATGTCTGCATTTGCGATGGGAAATAAATGCACACTTTTACGTCTAAAAGGTTGTAACTGTCGGGAAAATGAGGCCATTTTGAGGCGTCTCCAGTTTATGAAACAGGAAGTTCACCTGTAACCTCAGGCTCTTACTGGATGATGATACCAGCTGCTTTTCGCCATGAAACTTTATTTTGAAAGGAGCTGAAAAAAAAAACATCACCCGTCGAGCCATCTCTGTCTCACCAAAGACAAATGACAAAGACTGACTTTGAGGAGGAAATTTTCAGGAAGTGACCAAGGACCAGAATACAACCACTTGTGAGTCTCTTTTTTTTTGAGTTGGAGTTATTTTTTGTCCAAGGAGCTGAAAGAAAAAACCCACCGCCCGTCGAGCCAGGCAGCTCTGCCAACCCCCACCGAGTGGTCGGTTTGAATCCCTGCCCAGACTCGACCCTCAGTGTGTGTGTGTGTGTCCACTCAGGTGAAGGACTGTGAGACTGAACAGGTTCAAAGAGCAGCTTCAGATGTGGTTTTTACACTAACATGTTTTTATTCTGCTCCTTCACGTCCTGCTGAGATTAAAGACGAGTCAGAAGTGAGGAACCGAGAGGACGAGAGACAGAGAGAGACAGAGAGACAGAGAGAGAGAGAGAGAGAGAGGTTTTCACTTTCACATTAACACAGAATATTTTTGCGACGTTCACACAAATCAAATAAATCTCAGGAGTCGTCGTTGTTTATTCGGAAAAACAAAAGAAACAGAAAAGCGGATAAAGATCCAGTTTTTCATCGACCTTTGAGTTTCCTGAGTCTCATCAGAGTCAGAGTGAAGAAGTGAATTCACTCCTTCATTCATCACTGAGTTAATCCTGTTGAAATAAAACCGAAAATGAAATCTTTTATTTATTCTTTTTTTTCATGACAGGAAACTGAAGATAAATATCAATAAATCAGAGCGTGAAGCTAAAGCTCACATCACAAACAGCTTTATCTCTGAAACTGTCTTTGAATTTCACACTTATTAACGTATATAGAATAGTTTCTCTGGACGTTTGTCCCTGAAGTGTCTTTGTTCTTCTGCAGAAAACAGAAACACACAAACTCTCTCTATGTCCGCCGCGTGTTTCTGAAGCGTTAACGAGCTTTTAAGTAAAACCCTCTGTGTAAGATCGCACGGCGGTGTTTTCCGGCTCAGAAGGCGAAGCATCATTTTTATTCACCCCACGTACCCGGTGAACCGCCTGCTTCCGAAAATGTTTCCTCTGGTGCCCCGACGTCTCCACACTCCGCTCGCTTCACTCCACTATTTTCTATTTTACATTTATTAAAGCCGACTCTGAGGCTCACTGAGAAGAGACGAGCAGCACAATTACGCACTTTGTCGCACTTTGTCGCACTTTGTCCCTCCGATGACGCGCTGGACGAGCCCCCTGCTGGCTGCTGCTGATTCTGCGTCGTTCAGGATCAGCAGCAGAAACGCGTTCCCGTTCATCCTTTCATCAGTTTTATTTTTTTTTCCCTTTGAGTTTCAATCGTGTCAAACATACGGGCCGCGGGCCAGAACTGGCCCTCCAGATTATTTTTTATTCCACATACCTGTGACTAAATGTTTTGTGTCTTTTTAGATCCACTGTGATCTGTAATAGAGCTGAAACTAACGATTATTTCCATAATTGATTAATCCGTCAATTATTTTCTCTATAAATCGAGTAATTGTTTGGTCCATAAAATGTCAGAAAACATTAAAACAAAATGTTGCTCAGTTTTTGTCAAACCTGGAAATGATTTCACCCTAACCCTGAAATGTCTTCAAATGATTCAGTTTTTAATGATTTCTTTGTTTTATGGAGCAAAGACACATTTAAGAAGCTGCGATGGAAATCTAACGTGTTTGTTTTGTTTTAGATATTTACACGCTAACATAAGGGTTTTCTTCTTTGCTTTAATCGTAAAAAATGTTTATTTTTGCACATAGTAATGCGTCGTCTTTTGCCCCTGCAGTGGTTTGGGGACCTGGTGACGCCGGTGTGGTGGGAGGACGTGTGGTTGAAGGAAGGATTCGCTCATTTCTTCGAGTATGTCGGCACAGACTTCCTCTTCCCAAAGTGGAACATGGTGAGTGGCGATTGGAAATGATTTGGTTTTGGTGTTGATGGTTCAAATGTTGGGTTTTTTCTACGTACTTGTGTCACACAGCGATTACTGCAAAATATCCTAGATATGAAATGATTTAATTCTGCTCAAAATCTCAAAAAATACATATATAATTCAGAGATTAGAGTCACAACTTAAAAGCTGTTTAAAGAAGAAAAATTAAATGTAATAATAAAATAAAATATATATACTATTGTATTTGTAAGGATGAATATTCTACTTAACGTAAAACTGATGACACGTAAATGTAAAATAATAAATATGACAAAATATATTAACATAACTTAATTAAAAGCGTGCCTATAAAATTCAGTTTTTAAGATTATTTTTTATACTTTAGCTCATAGTTAATGTTTTCAGCTCACGTCTTTCACGTCATCAGTTATAACATTGATTTCCTGAGAGGAGAAAATTCTGACCCTGAAAATAAAACAGGATGAAAAATGGGGAGAAAAAAAGATGAAGATTTGTTGGAAATAAAGAAACTGTGAATAATAAATCAAAGAAAGAAATATAAAAATGTGATGTTATTTTAAATTCTCAGCAGGTTTGATTTTCTAACTTTTCATTTCAGGGAAAATATTGTCGAGTTATTTATGAGCTGTTTTACGTCTTAAAATTAAAAGGACGGATATTTTTATATTCCAACAATAATAATGATGATAATAATAGTGTAATAAAACATTAACACAAGTAAGCAATAAAAACAAAACCAATTAATATATAATATAATATATTATATATATTTATTATATTAATATATTATTATTATTATTACATTAAAAAATATTCTATTTAACAAAATAGAATATGGAATAAGAAAGAAAGTCATTCTGGAAAAAGGAATTTAAAGTTTGACTGAGTTTCGACGGAGAGAACTCTTCTCCTCCTCCTGAACTCCTTCCCCTTCCTCCGCTCGCAGAGATCAATATCTGATTCTCTCTGTTCCACCTTCTGTTTCAGCAGATAATATTCAGCTGCAGCTATAATCCACTTTTATTTCATTCTGCTCAGGTTGGCAAACAAAAAAAAAAGCCCCTCTGCATCCAGAGTGAGTCGACCCAAAACACAATAAAATTAGAAATGAATTTCTCTGTGAGAGAAACTCGCAGACGTCTCCACTTTACTCCTCCAACTATGGAAGGAACTTTAAATGAAAGCGAACGCTCACTTTGTTCCAACTCTGTTTCTGTGATTTACCTTCACACACACACACACACACACACTCGCTGAGAGTGACGTGGCATTTTTAAATCCCTGTTACTGTGGTTCTGCTCGGCCGGACGCTTTTATAGAAACAAAGTGTTTCTGCGATAAAACGCACAATCACGATGAAACGCTCTGTACCAGATAAGGCCGAGGGTTTATTTATAAAAGGCGTTTTTATTTAAAAAAATAAAAATAAATAAAGGTGAGTCACTGAACCTCGAGGCGAAGAAGAGAAGAAAAACAAATATGACGTTTTTCTTTATTTAAAAACTCCACAGGGTTTTGTTTTTTTTGAGGGAGTCGGGAGTGGCAGAGAAGTATGTGAGGGCAGTGTAGGACGTGTGTGTAGGACATGTGTGTAGGACATGTGTGTAGGACACATGGGCCCCTTGAGGCCCTGGATTACATCAGGAATGGTGATAGACAGGAGTATCCGAGGATTAAGCTGTATGCAGATGATACTGTAGATGGCAGATGATCTGCTGTGGTGAACTCTCAAGGAAGAAGCAGAAAGTTGAAAGTCTTTAACTGAAATTGAATCTAAAATAATTCAAGTTGGACTTAAATATTCATATTTAACAGCAGCAGAAGAGTCCCGTTAATTTAATTCAGACATTACAGAAACACTTACATCATCAGCAGGAAGCACCAGAGAAAAGAGACGACACGTTCATTAAAAATGAAAGAAAAAAACTGAATCAGCACTTTTTCAGCACGTTTTGAATCTCATTGTCTTTGTCTTCAGCGTAAATGTTTGTTAAAGTCTGCGAGGAAGTGTGGAACTTTTCCCTTAATGAGATCATTTCTCGTTATAATGAGATAAAATTATAATGTAGGACAAGGGGGAAAAACAGGAAAAGGATCTTGTTGTAACTAAACAGCTTCTGCAAATAGATATTAAATTAAGTGTCGATTCATTTTGTAACTAATGACTCGGTTTGAAAGATTTTTCAGCTTCTTAAATGTGATTTTTTCTATATTGAAGCAAATTATGACAATGAACTTTTGTCATTTTAAAAAGATACTTTTCTTGTTATAAAAAAAATACTTTTCTTGTTATAAAAAGATACTTTTCTTGTTAAAAAAGATACTTTTCTTGTTGTAAAAAAGATACTTTTCTTGTTATAAAAAGATACTTTTCTTGTTATAAAAAGATACTTTTCTCAGTTAACTCACTTCTTAGAGGGAGAAAATGATCTCTTTATAACAATTTAACATATTTCAGAATAACGACCCCTCTCCTCAGGGACATTAACATACGTGTTAGCAGAACAGCCTTTAGGAGGCGCTGCCTCCCTCCCTCTCCCTGAACTGTCCTGTGATTGGTTAAAGTCATTCGTCAGACCTCGGCCTCCAGAGAAGGAGCAGAACTTAAGTTCTCTGTCAGATCGTCAGGATTTACACGAGTTTTAACAGAATTATTGATGAATAACCACAGAAAACATGTTGCCTACTGCAGCTCTAATGATGATAATGAACGTTAATGTGGTTAAACAGCATCACCGTCATTAAAGAGCACTCTGTCTTGTCTTTGTCTCTCTGGAGACGTTTTCTTTATCTGAGAGACAGACAGAGAGAGAGACAGAGAGAGACAGAGAGAGACAGAGAGAGAGAGAGAGAGAGTGAAAGGTTAAATGTCTTCCAGCAGGTGAAACCGGTGTGAAGTTAATGGACTACTAATCAAAAATATGAAATATTCATGTAAACGGGAGCAGAGGGCAATCGATATTCATCTCTCACCTTCTTTATAATCAGTGGAGAGAAAAAAAGCCTGCGTTACTTAATTAATGTGATCATAGTCAGTTTCACCTGAGGGTGAGCACATGAAAATCATGTGATTTCTTCTTTTTTTTTAGCAAATCTGGTAAATTTAACAGCCACGACAATAAATTCATGCAAAAACATAATCTCAGTAATTCAGATTAAATATATTTAGCAAATTATTAAATGAAGATTATTGTGAATTTTGCCTTTGTAAACTCACTCTCCCACACCATAGCCCATAGAGAAAATCAGTGATTTTAGCACAGGAGCCGATGGTCCATGGTCCACTGCTGCCTCATGTGGTCACCTTGAGTCACTGACGTAAATCTGAACAATGGATTTTAAAAGCTGAATTGTACAAAATAATACATTTGAAGTTATTGATGGAGGCAGCAGTGGATCCACAACTCCTGTGTGCTGTGACGTTAAAATCACTGATTTTCTCTATGGGCTTTGGTGTGGGAGAGTGAGTGGTTTACAAACTTCTGTTTCCTGTTGGTAAAGTCTGTCTCACAGTGAGATAAAGACGTGAAACAATGTTCACGCTGGTGTAGATTATGATAATGTATAACCTGATTTATTTATATATATATATATATATATATATATATATATATATATATATATATATATATATATATATATATATATATATATATAAAGGTGAAGGTGAAGAAGACGTTTAAAAAAAAAAAGGTTGTGCAGCTGCTCCTGAACGCAACCCTGACCCTCAATCTGTGTGTGTGTCATAAACATTGACCTTGTCAGGACCACCAGTCCTCATGGAGACCAAAACCTGGTCCTAATGGGGCAGAACCTCATTTTAAAGGGACCGGTAAAGTAAGGCTTTGTTTAGTGTGTTTTTAATAAATAAATGGAAGTCAATGCAAAGATTTAAAACAGAAATATGAGTGTGTGTGTGTGTGTGTGTGTGTCTGGTCTCTGAGCCAAACGTCCATATGTGGGTCCATCTGGATCATAATGACCATATAAACCAGGTGGATCCTCACACACATACACACACACACACACAGGTGTTGATTCTCATTAAGTCTGATTCATCTTTTTTTCTCTCGCCAAGTAATTTCAGTTTCATCCAAATGTGCCATTTAGCTAATTCACTAATTGTGTTATTTGTAACGGAAGTCCCTTGATTGTGTGTGTGTGTGTGTGTGTGTGTGTGTGTGTGTGTGTGTGGACTCCTCCTTTGAAGACGGCTCCGCATTTAAACAAACTGTATCTCTGACACGTCGTATAGCTCGTTTATCTTCACTCAGATTAAATCTGCCCTTTTTTCTTTAATCTGAAGGATAAACAAAAAAAACTCAAATTTGCATCACAATATAAACTTGAATCCACAATTGTCCCAAACCTTTATTAAGCTGAACTTGTAACTAAAATAAACCAATTTAAATCCGTGTATTACACAGTCCCAGCAGATACTGTTAATGAGTCAAAGTTAATAAGCCTCCATTTCCAGCGCTTAACGAGATGGTGGTTCATTAAAAAAAAAGAAAAGAAAAGAAAAGAAAGAACTAATCTCCACAGTAAACATGACAATCCATGAATTAGACCGAGCCGCACTCCTCCGGATTTAGCCCGATCCCCGGGGTAATTCAGGCCGAGCTCGTTAAAGGAGAGGAAGACGGGGAGCGGATGCTAGGAGGGAAGGAAAGAAGGAAAGGAAAGGAGAGTGAGACAGCAGGACGAGGGAAAGGGACAACAAAGAATTGCAGTAATTAAAGATTAATCAGACAAATGAGACGGGTAAACCTTTGTTTACTGAACCAACTGCTCGAGTCGATAATCGTCTGTTGACTTGGTTTTGTTTGCAAACTGAATAATTTAACTGGAATCTGTTGAAGACGAGACAGACTAACAGACGCCGCGGGGGCGCTCACGTGACAACACACTCACTTAGTGGGGACCGTGTCACGTAGTGGGGACCGTGTCACTTGATCACACACTCATGTAGTGGGGACCGTGTCACTTGACCACATACTCATGTAGTGGGGACCGTGTCACTTGATCACGCACTCATGTAGTGGGGACCGTGTCACTCGACTACAGACTCACTTAGTGGGGACCGTGTCACTTGACCACACAGTCGGGACCACGTCACTTAACCACACAGTCAGGACCGTGTCACTTGATCATATTCCCATGAAGTGGGGACCGTGTCATGTAGTGGGGACCGTGTCACTTGATCACACACTCATTTAGTGGGGACCATGTCGCTTGATCACACACTCATGTAGTGGGGACCGTGTCACTCGACTACAGACTCACTTAGTGGGGACCATGTCACCCCGACCACATAGTCGGGACCGTATCACTTGACCACATAGTCGGGACCGTGTCACTTGATCACACACTCATTTAGTGGGGACCATGTCACTTGACTACGGACACACTTAGTGGGGACCATGTCACTTGACCACATAGTCGGGACCGTATCACTTGACCACACAGTCGGGACCGTGTCACTTGACCACACGCTCACATAATGAGGACTGTTTGACTGGTGGGGACAAAAACCCGGACTTTAAGAGGACTGTTTAGGACTGGTGTCACACTTTGTCACACTGTCAGATTTTTCCATTCAAAATAATGCACATTTTCTGATTCAGTTTTTTTTGTTTGTTTTTTCAGGAGAAGCAACGGTTTCTGACTGACGTCCTGCATGAGGTGATGCTATTGGATGGCCTCAGCTCCTCCCACCCGATCTCCCAGGAAGTGGAACAAGCGACGGACATCAACCGAGTCTTCGACTGGATCGCCTACAAAAAAGTGAGTCGTTCCCGTTTCAAAACAGTGAGATTGAGCTGTAAACATCTTCTTAAAACGTAGAAGAGTTAATCTGACATAGATTTTTATCACGTGAGTTGTTGTAATTGGCTGAAATCTGTTTTTCCTGCCGTTCCCCTCTGGCAGTCATGTTTTCACTGAGCTTCTTCAACTGTGTTCTAACGCTTTTATCGCTTCTCACCTGCTGCTGCTGCCACATCTCACAGGTGTGTGTGTGTGTGTGTGTGTGTTTCTCTGTGTGTTCCACAGGGGGCAGCGCTGATCCGGATGCTGGCGAACGTGATGGGACAACCGTTGTTCCAGAAAGGTCTCAACGTAAGTCCATGTGGTCCTACAGCTGTGTCCACACACACACACACACAGACCGGGTTATGTGAATCTGAGCCACGGCTTTGAGATTATTTGTACCTGACACAATATGGACAGACCGTGTGTGTGTGTGTGTGTGTGTTTTCTCTCTCTGCTGTAAAACCCTGTCTCTCGTCACAATCCCGTGTAACTGACCTGAATTCATGTGATGAAAAGCTGCTGCAGTTTCAGTAAGAAAAAAAAAACAGTTTCTAAAGCTGCCAAGGTTAAATTTAAGTCATTGATTCCTGTTTTTTTTTTGTTTTTTGTTTTTTTCCATTTATTTCAGCAACCACAGTCAGAAAAAACAACTATTCAATCATATCATAAAATCACTATAGAAATATTTATAAAATAAATAAAATTGTCTGTGTTGATAGGGAAATATGTCGAGTTATTTATCATCAAGAAAACACATACAGAACTAACTCATTATAACAGTTTTAAGTGAAACTCCGATCATGAAATTGATCGGACGGCTGCGAGTTTGAGGCCTCGGATGTGAATGGAACCGCAGCATAATTATAAAAAGTCACAAGTAAATCCATTTTTTAATCATTCATTTCTGCCAAATGAAAATTATTGACAAACAAACTAAAATCAAAAAACAAACAAAAAATAAAAACACAGAAAAAACATTACAACATCAATACAAATATGAACCTGTTACTGCCGACCTGCAGTACCTGCAACGCCCAACAGGGGGCCTGCGAGCCGTGCTCATGGAATCAATGCATGAGAAAGTAAAGGCAGATATTTCCATCGTAGCTTATTTGGTCATTTTAAATATATACAATTCACTAGAAAAAAAAATTACGAAAATATCTCCTATGTTTTCGCAATATTTGCCGGAAAAATTGCTTCATAAAGTTCGTAAATCGTAATGTGTGGAAAGAAAACTAGCATCAATTCAGCTAAATGTAAAAGACATTATTTTTACAGCCACAAAACATTATTTATCTACAAAAACGGGGAAATAAAAGTCTGATTTATTTGTTGAAAGAGTGAAGTCATGTGACGTGAAGTGTGTTAAATACACACACACACACACAGTAAGCACTGTGTGTCCTGGTTTTTTTGTACAAACTGTCAGTGACCTGGAACTCACTGAGTCTATATAAAAACATTGCTGATGTAGCAGTGTGTGTGCGTACATTGT